>NC_092089.1:89032336-89242336 GCF_045679555.1 Salvelinus alpinus
AAATGCTTACTTACAAGCCCTTAACCAACAACATAATACAATATAATACAATGTATGTATTACAGTGAAATGCTTACTTACAAGCCCTTAACCAACAACATAATACAATATAATACAATGTATGTATTACAGTGAAATGCTTACTTACAAGCCCTTAACCAACAACATAATACAATATAATACAATGTATGTATTACAGTGAAATGCTTACTTACAAGCCCTTAACCAACAACATAATACAATATAATACAATGTATGTATTACAGTGAAATGCTTACTTACAAGCCCTTAACCAACAACATAATACAATATAATACAATGTATGTATTACAGTGAAATGCTTACTTACAAGCCCTTAACCAACAACATAATACAATATAATACAATGTATGTATTACAGTGAAATGCTTACTTACAAGCCCTTAACCAACAACATAATACAATATAATACAATGTATGTATTACAGTGAAATGCTTACTTACAAGCCCTTAACCAACAACATAATACAATATAATACAATGTATGTATTACAGTGAAATGCTTACTTACAAGCCCTTAACCAACAAGGCAGTTTTAAGAAGGATTTGTGTTCAAAAAGTTTTTACTAAAATTACATTTTTTTTTTAAATAACAAAGATTTAAAGAGCAACAATAAAATAACAGTAACACTGCTATGTACAGGGGGTACCGGTACAGAGTCAATGTGAGGGGGCACAGGTTAGTCATGGTAATTGAGGTAATATGTGCATATAGTCTAGGTCTAAAAGGCTTCTTAACAGCTTCTACCCCCAAGCCATAAGACGCCTGAACAGCTAATGAAATGCCTACCCGGACTGGGCCTTGTCTGGTGTCTGAAGTAAATCCTTCACATCCGACTTGTTAAATAACACATCTTTGTCCAGTACGAGGTGAGTAATCACTGTTCTGATATCCAGAAGCTATTTTTGGTCATAAGAGACGGTGGCAGAAACATTATGCACAAAATAAGTTACAAATAACTTAAAAATACACACACAATAGCACAATTGGTTAGGAGCCCGAAAAAACGGCAGCCATCTCCTCCGGCACCAGTTATGAATTACACTTTGGATGGTGTATCAATACACCCAGTCACTAGAAATATCCAGCAGTCCTTCCTAACCCAGTTGCCGGAGAGGAAGGAAACCGTTCAGGGATTTCACTATGAGGCCAATGGTGACTTACAGAGTTTACAGTTTAAATGGCTGTGATAGGAGAAAACTGAAGATGCATCAACAACGTTGTAGTTACTCCACAATACCAACCAAATCGACAGAGGGAAAAGAAGAAGGCCTGTACAGAATAAACAATACTCCAAAACATGCATCCTGTTTGCACCAAGGCACTAAAGTAATACCGCAAAAAGATTTGGCAAAGCAATTGACTGTTTGTCCTGAACACAAAGTGTTGTATTCTCCATATGTTCAAGCATTGTGGTGGCTGCATCATGTTATGGGTATGCTTGTAATCGTTAAGGACTAGTGAGTTTTTCAAGATAAAAAAATAAACAGAATTGAGCTAAGCACAGGCAAAATCCTAGAGGAAAACCAGACACTGGGAGATGAATTCACCGTTCAGCAGGACAATAACCTAAAACACAAGGCCAAATGTACACAAGAGTTGCTTCCCAAGAACACAGTGAATGTTCATGAGTGGCCGAGTTACAGTTTTGACTTAAATATACTGGAAAATCTATGACAAGACCTGAAAATTATTGTCTAGCAATGATCATCAAACAATTTAACAGAGCTTGATGAATGTTGTAAAGAATAATGGGCAAATGTTGCACAATCCAGGTGTAGAAAGCTCTTAGAGACTTACCCAGAAATACCCACAGCTGTAATTGCTGACAAAGGTGTTTCTACAAAGTATTGACGACTTAAGGGTGTGAATACTTATGTAAATGAAATATTTCTGTATTTCATTTTCAATAAAATGTGTTTTTTTTCTTCTTCTCATTATGAGGTACTGTGTGTAGTTGGTTGAGAAAAATATAGATTTAATCTATGAATTGAGGCTGTAACACAACAAAATATGAAATAAGTCAAGTGATATTAATATCTTCTGAAGGCACAGTACTGTATATCCAATGTCACCTTGTTTGCTTATCAGAGATGGACCTGGGCTCTTTGTCCTCCTTTCAGAGGTCATTCCAATGCCTTGGGGAGGTATGTGACCTCCTTCTTTATTGGCCACACAGTAACTTAACTCTCTACTTGTAGCAGGGCCCAATGACAATACTGTGACTCATTGCTGTACGTACAGTACAGTATGGTCGATCTTCTGGTTCTGGATATGCAGTGACTGTGATGATAGGCAACAACTGTGATGATAGGCAGCGACTGCGATGATAGGCAGCGACTGCGATGATAGGCAGCGACTGTGATGATAGGCAGCGACTGCGATGATAGGCAGCGACTGAGATGATAGGCAGTGACTGCGATGATAGGCAGCGACTGCGATGATAGGCAGTGACTGCGATGATAGGCAATAACTGTGATGATAGGCAGCGACTGCGATGATAGGCAGCGACTGCGATGATAGGCAGCGACTGCGATGATAGGCAGCGACTGCGATGATAGGCAGCGACTGCGATGATAGGCAGCGACTGCGATGATAGGCAGCGACTGCGATGATAGGCACCGACTGCGATGATAGGCAGCGACTGCGATGATAGGCAGCGACTGCGATGATAGGCAGCGACTGCGATGATAGGCAGCGACTGCGATGATAGGCAACGACTGTGATGATAGGCAGCGACTGCGATGATAGGCAGCGAATGCGATGATAGGCAGCGGCTGCGATGATAGGCAGCGGCTGCGATGATAGGCAGTGACTGCGATGATAGGCAGTGACTGAGATGATAGGCAGTGACTGCGATGATAGGCAGTGACTGCGATGATAGGCAGTGACTGCGATGATAGGCAGCGACTGCGATGATAGGCAGCGACTGCGATGATAGGTAGCGACTGCGATGATAGGCAGCGACTGCGATGATAGGCAGCGACTGCGATGATAGGCAGCGACTGAGATGATAGGCAGTGACTGCAATGAGTTCTGGGTATGAACACGTACAGTACAGTATGGTCTTTCTTCTGTTTCTGGATACGAACACATACAGCATGGTCGTTCTTCTCAGTAGATCATTCATGCCACCTGTACCTTCAGATTAGCATAGACACCATTTGATTTGTTTTCCCCCTTATTGTAAATAGGATGAAGCCTATCACATTAGTGGAAAAGGAGAGTGTTTAACAAGACCGGGACTTTCAAAAGGATAATTTTTTTAAGATTCCAGATGAATACTCCTTAACTTTAAAGAGAGAACTTAAAAAGGCAGAGCATGTCACAAATTCCCTGGAGGAATGCTGCCTCTTATCTGGAGGATTCTGCACTTGGGGAATATTTCTTCATCTATCTCTTCAAACGTCGAGGGCCAAAGTCATTTACATGGAGGTGATGAGAGTTAAACATACAGTTAGGCACCGTCCAGAGGCTTCTAGTGAAGGAAAAGCAGTAGAGGGAGGGGAGGGATGAAGGGGAGGAGGGAGGGAGGAGGAGGGCTGGGAGGGCCATGAAACAGAGAGGAGGAGGAGGAGTTGGGAGAGCCATAAAACAGAGAGAGGAGGAGGAGCTGGGAGGGCCATTAAACAGAGAGAGGAGGAGGAGTTGGGAGGGCCATTAAACAGAGAGAGGGGGAGGAGTTGGGAGGGCCATGAAACAGAGAGGAGGAGGAGGAGGAGTTGGGAGGGCCATGAAACAGAGAGAGGAGGAGGAGTTGGGAGGGCCATAAAACAGAGAGAGGAGGAGGAGTTGGGAGGGCCATGAAACAGAGAGAGGAGGAGGAGTTGGGAGGGCCATTAAACAGAGAGAGGGGGAGGAGTTGGGAGGGCCATGAAACAGAGAGAGGGGGAGGAGTTGGGAGGTCCATGAAAAAGAGGGAGGAGGAGGAGTTGGGAGGGCCATTAAACAGAGAGAGGGGGAGGAGTTGGGAGGGCCATGAAACAGAGAGGAGGAGGAGGAGTTGGGAGGGCCATGAAACAGAGAGAGGGGGAGGAGTTGGGAGGGCCATTAAACAGAGAGAGGGGGAGGAGTTGGGAGGGCCATTAAACAGAGAGAGGGGGAGGAGTTGGGAGGGCCATGAAACAGAGAGGAGGAGGAGGAGTTGGGAGGGCCATGAAACAGAGAGAGGGGGAGGAGGAGTTGGGAGGGCCATGAAACAGAGAGAGGGGGAGGAGTTGGGAGGGCCATTAAACAGAGAGAGGGGGAGGAGTTGGGAGGGCCATGAAACAGAGGGAGGAGGAGGAGTTGGGAGGGCCATTAAACAGAGAGAGGGGGAGGAGTTGGGAGGGCCATAAAACAGAGGGAGGAGGAGGAGTTGGGAGGGCCATAAAACAGAGGGAGGAGGAGGAGTTGGGAGGGCCATGAAACAGAGAGAGGGGGAGGAGTTGGGAGGTCCATGAAACAGAGGGAGGAGGAGGAGTTGGGAGGGCCATGAAACAGACAGGAGGAGGAGGAGTTGGTAGGGCCATTAAACAGAGAGAGGGGGAGGAGTTGGGAGGGCCATGAAACATCCGGAGGAGGAGGAGTTGGGAGGGCCATTAAACAGAGAGAGGAGGAGGAGTTGGGAGGGCCATGAAACAGAGAGAGGAGGAGGAGGAGTTGGGAGGGCCATGAAACAGAGAGAGGAGGAGGAGTTGGGAGGGCCATGAAACAGAGAGAGGAGGAGGAGGAGTAGGGAGGGTCATGAAACAGAGAGAGGAGGAGGAGTTGGGAGGGCCATACAACAGAGAGAGGAGGAGGAGGAGTAGGGAGGGTCATGAAACAGAGAGAGGGGGAGGAGATGGGAGGGCCATAAAACAGAGAGAGGAGGAGGAGGAGTAGGGAGGGTCATGAAACAGAGAGAGGGGGAGGAGATGGGAGGGCCATTAAACAGAGAGGGGAGGAGGAGGAGGAGTTGGGAGGGATATGAAACAGACAGGAGGAGGAGGAGTTGGGAGGGCCATGAAACAAAGAGAGGGGGAGGAGTTGGGAGGGCCATGAAACAGAGGGAGGAGGAGGAGGAGTTGGGAGGGCCATGAAACAGAGAGAGGAGGAGGAGTTGGGAGGGCCATGAAACAGAGGGAGGAGGAGGAGGAGATGGGAGGGCCATTAAACAGAGGGAGGAGGAGGAGTTGGGAGGGCCATGAAACAGAGAGAGGGGGAGGAGATGGGAGGGCCATTAAACAGAGAGAGGGGGAGGAGATGGGAGGGCCATTAAACAGAGAGAGGAGGAGGAGTTGGGAGGGCCATGAAACAGAGGGAGGGGGAGGAGGAGTTGGGAGGGCCATTAAACAGAGAGAGGAGGAGGAGTTGGGAGGGCCATTAAACAGAGAGAGGAGGAGGAGTTGGGAGGGCCATGAAACAGAGGGAGGAGGAGGAGTTGGGAGGGATATGAAACAGACAGGAGGAGGAGGAGTTGGGAGGGCCATGAAACAGAGAGAGGAGGAGGAGTTGGGAGGGCCATGAAACAGAGAGAGGAGGAGGAGGAGTTGGGAGGGCCATGAAACAGAGGGAGGAGGAGGAGTTGGGAGGGCCATGAAACAGAGAGAGGGGGAGGAGTTGGGAGGGCCATTAAACAGAGAGAGGAGGAGGAGTTGGGAGGGCCATGAAACAGAGGGAGGAGGAGGAGTTGGGAGGGCCATAAAACAGAGAGAGGAGGAGGAGGAGTAGGGAGGGTCATGAAACAGAGAGAGGGGGAGGAGATGGGAGGGCCATAAAACAGAGAGAGGAGGAGGAGGAGTAGGGAGGGATCATGAAACAGAGAGGAGGGGGAGGAGATGGGAGGGCCATTAAACAGAGAGGGGAGGAGGAGGAGTTGGGAGGGATATGAAACAGACAGGAGGAGGAGGAGTTGGGAGGGCCATGAAACAGAGAGAGGAGGAGGAGTTGGGAGGGCCATGAAACAGAGGGAGGAGGAGGAGGAGTTGGGAGGGCCATGAAACAGAGAGAGGAGGAGGAGATGGGAGGGCCATTAAACAGAGGGAGGAGGAGGAGGAGTTGGGAGGGCCATTAAACAGAGAGAGGGGGAGGAGATGGGAGGGCCATTAAACAGAGGGAGGAGGAGGAGGAGTTGGGAGGGCCATTAAACAGAGAGAGGGGGAGGAGATGGGAGGGCCATTAAACAGAGAGAGGAGGAGGAGTTGGGAGGGCCATGAAACAGAGGGAGGAGGAGGAGGAGTTGGGAGGGCCATTAAACAGAGAGAGGAGGAGGAGGAGTAGGGAGGGTCATGAAACAGAGAGAGGAGGAGGGGTTGGGAGGGCCATGAAACAGAGAGAGGGGGAGGAGTTGGGAGGGCCATGAAACAGGAGAGGAGGAGGAGTTGGGAGGGCCATGAAACAGGAGAGGAGGAGGAGGAGTTGGGAGGGCCATGAAACAGAGAGAGGAGGAGGAGTTGGGAGGGCCATGAAACAGGAGAGGAGGAGGAGGAGTTGGGAGGGCCATGAAACAGAGGGAGGAGGAGGGGTTGGGAGGGCCATGAAACAGAGAGAGGGGGAGGAGTTGGGAGGGCCATGAAACAGAGGGGGGAGGAGGAGTTGGGAGGGCCATGAAACAGACAGGAGGAGGAGGGGTTGGGAGGGCCATGAAACAGAGAGAGGAGGAGGAGGAGTTGGGAAGGATATGAAACAGAGGAAGGACGGGTTGGGAAGGATATGAAACAGAGGGAGGAAGAGGATGAGTTGTGAGGTTCATGAAACAGGGGAAAGGAGGAGGGGTTGGGAGGGAAATGAAACAGAGGGAGTAAAATTAAATTTGACTTCGACTCTCGGATTGGCTCAGTCTGGTGTCATCCAAAATTAATTAACATTGATTAAGTATTAAAACAACTTGGCCAGTTGAAGGAGGCAATCAGTGTATATTTTACATCTAGAATATTATATGTTTAATTATCAATAGCTTAACTATCACTTTACCTTTAAATAAAGAGCAGTGAGCGACACTCTCGTGGAGATATCTGATCCTCAGCTTGTGTGCCTTAGTTAACTGACTGATGCAGTCTGATGTGGGCCCCTCTAGTCTATCAGGTTAGCCGTCAAACCAGAACAACCTAGGGGCTGGATAGTCCCTGCGTTATCTTGCTTCACATCGCTGGCTTTAACAAAGTTTGCCAAATAATACCCCACTACATAACATTAGGCAAGCAATCAATCTCACCTTCCACCTCGGATCTTTACATGTCTGATTTAGATATCAATCAATTATGTAGATTACATTACATTATTGAGAGATTTGTGATAAACTGTAATACAGTCTCTTCAGGAGATCCAGACATGTTAATGACATATAAATAGTGTTCATTATGTACATGTTTATTAGACTGGAGGAAATCGAAAAAAAATCCAGTGTTAGACTTTTTATACTATCAATCCATGAATAAGTAATTTGATCAATGTTGTTTAAAGGGGCACTACAAGGCCCGAAGAGGAGAACATTATGTGACTGGGATAATCGCTCAGAAGACTTTTCTTGGAGTTGCCTGGAGGGGGGGGGGAAACAGAACAGAGGAGCAGCTAACAGACCCCTCTTCTTCCTCTTTCTCACTATCAGAGTTCCCCATCCTCTTGTTTGGTGATATGGTATTGTGTTTCTTTGATATTCCATTTTAATCCTTCAAGTGGAAAGATGTAGCCACAAGATTATGCTGATTCAATGAACATTCCTGATACACATACGGCTCTACTCAATCGCTATCGCTGAAGTTCAACGCTAAAGCCCAATCGAAATTTTTAAAGGCATTGTGCCCATCGTTGGCGGAGACTGCATTCATGGTAAACGCTGCATATGTCGGCTCAATCATTTCTATGGCGTAATCTGTAGCGCTCCAGCTGTTACAAGATAATGCTAGTGTTACCATCAATGGCCCTTAACAACCCCTTAGCAACCTTCTAGCTATTCTGTGATCATGTAGTTTGCAGAATGTGCAGGAGGTTATGCACAAATGAGGAAATACAGATATGGGTGTTGTATGTGAAAAGTTTTTATACCCATATCTGAGCCCCAAAAAAAGATTGACTGTATCAACCACAAATTGATACGTTTTGGCAAGAATCCAATCTGTAATATAGGAAGATGCAGTTCTATATTCAATCACACTGGTTAGTGGGTTCCAGGATAAGTGTTATTTTTGTTTTGTACAGCAAGAGAGCATATTTGAATTTTTCTGAGATTGAGTTTCTGTATTCGCACTGTTGAGTAAGTGAATCCAGATACCAGCATGCATTCTTACAATGCAAGGTAATGCTATTCATGTTTCCTTTCTTAATGAAAAGGGACCTTATTGCTTGTTACAAACCGAGGCAGAAGGTCCACCAACCCGTAGTGTATGTTTAGTGGTCATGTTTGTAAAGCCGCTGAGTAAACTACAAGCATTTGTTGTGATTTACGTAGATTGCATGTCAGTGCTTGGATCAACCAGTGTCACGTTCCTGACCTGTTTTTCCCTTGTTTTTGTATTTATTTAGTATGGTCAGGGCGTGAGTTGGGTGGGTTGTCGATGTGTGAGTTTTATGTTGGGATTTTGTGTGTTCGGCCTGGTATGATTCTCAATCAGAGGCAGCTGTCAATCGTTGTCCCTGATTGAGAATCATACTTAGGCAGCCGGGGTTCACGTGTGTTTTGTGGGTGTTTGTTCTTGTGTCAGTGTTTCGCCACACGGGACTGTCACGGTAGTTATTTTGTATCGCATATTGTTTTTGTTATATATTAAATCACTATGGAAACTAACCACTCTGCATATTGGTCCGATCCGTCTCGCCTCTCCTCGTCCGAGGAGGAGGAAGAAAATGACTATCGTTACAACCAGGTTGCCTAGTAACACTAACCAGTCAGTCCAGTTAGGAAAATATCTGATTGAGTTTATGAATTCCATCAATAAAAGGTTTTTTTATATTGCCCAATTACTTGAACCAATCAGAAGCAAAAGCTTTTTAAATCTGGGCTTCTTGAGTGCTGTCATTGGTTATTACTGCGTCGTTGTTTTGAGGAGCATCCCAAGATATTAGTGGCATCTAATAGCATTACCTGGAGGAGACTGACGGCGCCAGTTAAAATGGCTGGCTTGTTTTCAATCTGCTGTGTCTAAAACAAGTGGTTCTTTACAGCTTATACATCATGTTTCTAGCTAGCATCTTTTGTTGACTAAGTGATATCTTGACAGATGGATATTACCCCCCCCCCCCTCCACCCCAGGCTGCCCCCTTCACAAGCATCCATCTTATCATTACCTTCCATCCTTTATGTACTGTACCTTCCATTAGGATAATGCAAAAAAAGTATTATGCTGGCTAATTCTGCTTTATTATGCTTGTGCCAGTCAAATCCATTGTAATTAACTAGTCTTAAGGTAATTACATCTGCAGTGTCCACATTATGTTTGTATATTTTATGTCCGTTAATTCACCCCAATAAACTCTCTGGATTTACGTTGCTAATTGTGTAATGAAACCCAATGACAGTGTAAAGTTTCATAATACGTATGTTAAACATGCGTGTGCCATTCAAATCAAACACAGTTTCTTCCCGTACTATGAAGTAAAGCAATGATTTCATATCTAGCCTAATAATTCAGTGGCGTAACAGCCAGGTGAATATAAACAGCTTGGGACATTTATACAATGTCAATACCCTGAACAGAAGAGTTCTATATTTATATATGTTATTTCCATTACCAGCACAGTGAGAAAATGTTTTCTTAGTTTACATAAAATGTGGCTCTTGAGATTTATCAGGTGTTACAAGGTGTTGGTAGTCAACAAAATAAAATACATTAAGTTACACAGCAAAATGTTTTGTTTATTTCCTAGATTGGTTAAAACGGCAAACGTGTAGTTGTTATTTGTGGGTCTGTAAGTTGTTGTCCGTATGTCAACATTTGCATAAAAAAAACATGTATTGTTGAAAAAAATATGAAAAATAAAATATGATATAAAACAAAGCCAATCATGAGAGAAAGAAAGTCTGGAAAACATTTTACATTTACATTTAAGTCATTTAGCAGACGCTCTTATCCAGAGCGACTTACAAGTTGGTGCATTCACCTTATGATATCCAGTGGAACAACCACTTTACAATAGAAAATGTAAATGTAAAATAACTCTTTTAAAGGGGGGGGGGGGGGGTTAGAAGGATTACTTTATCCTATCCTAGGTATTCCTTAAAGAGGTGGTGTTTCATGTGTTTCCGGAAGGTGGTGATTGACTCCGCTGACCTGGCGTCGTGGGGGAGTTTGTTCCACCATTGGGGTGCCAGAGCAGCGAACAGTTTTGACTGGGCTGAGTATTAGACTAAACATGGGTCAATAAGACCCTTCCTGGTACAAACTCCACCTTGACCTCAACTTAGTCTTCCTCCTCAACTTCCTCCTCAACTTCTAATCCCACCAATGCTTGGTATGTGGCCTACCTGACCCTTGTAAGCTTTAATGTTTTTGGATAAAATCATGCTAACCTCCTGAATTATCACATTTCCACACATCCACATTACTTTACCCATTAAGCAATTAATGTTCTATTGGTAGAGCTCGGGGGAAACTAATGACCACATTTGTGTTGCTAGCTACATCTTATCTTCACAGATAGAAACATATATTTTAAAGACCAGTTTGCATAGATACAGTGGCGATTTTAGCATGTAAATCTTGGTGGGGAAAAACATTTTTTTGGGGGGGAAGCATGCCAGCAAAGCCACTAAACAACACATTAATTACACTATAAACGGTACCTACAAACGTTAAGGGCCTACATAAAGATGTCCCAGCAGCAGAGTATCAACAGCAGTCCCAACACCGTACCACTGCTAACCCAGGCTAACAGAGGAGCCTTGTCTGGCAGCAAAACAGTTCATTCAACTGTTCACTTTTAAAAAAGCATAGCTGATATGGCTGACTTGCTTAAACAAATGTGGTTTCTACATACAATTGAGATGTACAAACTATGGCATAAGGGGACGACAAGCAAAGAAGAGGCAATCCATTAATTGGTTTGCTAGGATGTATGTAGTCAATATAACTATTTGTTCAGCACTTTTGAAATGTACAGTGACAGAATTCAGAACATGGGACGTTCTTACAGTGTTCTCCCTGTACACCAAGTCAGAACCGTAGGATAATTAAATGGGGCACATAAGCAGACATTGAAAGTTCTTACAATATTTGATGATTACAATTCTCTAAAACAGGTTATAGCCTACCTGTGCACCACCAAGTCAGAACACTAGGTGAAATTAAGAGGGGAAAAAAGATAGACCAAATTATTAGGGTGATGCACATGGGCTACTAACAGCTTACTTCACAACATACACTTAGTCTTACTTTCTTAGCTACCGTACACATATCTCCCTGGCGTATTACATAATTTATGCAGCAGCATACAAGACATTTTTGGACTCACCTTGTGCTGTGCTCACTTGAACAGGAAAGTGGTGCGGTGGTCCTTCGTGGGCAAATCCTGTCATCAAACTACGTCATCAAAGTCTGGCATTCTCTGGATTTCTGGTGCTTTCAAGACAACTGGGAACTCGGAAATCAGGGTCGAATCATGATGACGTCAGTGATCTTCAGGTCGTAGCTCTAGAAAGAGTCCCGAGTTCCGGACTTACAATTCCGAGTTGGATGACCATTCAAAACATATTTTTTTCCTGAGTTCCCAGTTGTCTTGAATTCACTGAAGTCAGATTTCCCAGTTCTGAATTAAAAGTTGTTTTAAACGCGGCAGAAATCATCCTGCATTGACACCATGGCCAACTTTGAATCTTTATAATTTTAAGCATGGAAAATAGAACCTTAAACCGAGAATTAGGACCACACACCCACTCCACTGAATAGCAGGCTACTGGTGGCTTTGCAATGCTTGCAGATAGCCACTGATTCCTTCCAAACCACTCATTGTTGAATTCGCGATTTCCAACTTCTGGTGCAATGTTTATTTCCAGCGGCCGATGAGCACTGATATGTTTTAGCTATAATTTCTCCTCATTATTTATCTTCATATGACAAAGATTAACAAGGATTAGCCAGTAGATTTTTGACTTGATTCATGATGATGACTGCTAGCTAAGATTTTGAAAGTATGATGTTGACATGATCAGTTCAATCAAGCTGCTGTAGATATAACGTGATATGATGTCCTTTTATCTGTGGCCAATGACCTTGAGCCTTCTTGGATGGGCAATTCTTATTTAACCCTATGGCAGCATCCAAGGGGCTTGAATTTTCCAGCTCTACCCTTAGATTTGTCAGTGACGTATTGTCCCCATGAGTGACAGAACACTTTGCGAAACACGGCGCAACTAGAGAACATTACCAACCCCTACGCTCCGTATTTTCCGCTGGCTGCCCCAACACCACAGAAAGCACTGAGCTGGCCAGAAACACCTGCGTTTTGGAGCTGCCTTGCTCAAGAATGCAAAAAAGAGACCATGTTCGTATGGAGGCCATATTAACTCAATTATTAGTATCAATTTTTTTTACAATTGCTTGCAAACTGATAAGTGACACGTATTAATGCCAAAATAACATGCAAACAGGCAACCCCAAAATAATTTATTAAAAAAGTATTAATTGGCTCAAAATGTGGGGTTCAAACAGGCTCTGCCACACCACACGCCCTGAATGACGAGTCACCACCGCATAGAGATGAAAGTAGTCTGCCCATGCGAGCTGTTTATCAACTTGTGAAAGCAGCCTTAGGGCTTCTTAATGACGGTGGAGACAATAGGAAAAGCATTGTGAAGTGGCTGGCATAGTCGGCTAGCCTACTCAGGAGCTGAGTCCCAAATAGCACCCTGTATATAGGGCACTACTTTTCACCAGAGCCCTGCAGGCCCTGGTCAAATGTAGTGCACTATATTATAGGGAATAGGGTGTCATTTTGGCACACAACCAGGATGTCATGATGGTACCTTCTCCACTTTAGATTTAGTGAAGCTGGAAGGGCTTTTAGATCAGAGTCTCAGGCTCCTCATTGAACAGTCCAGAGGGATCCCTGTCAGGGGAATATCATGCTAGTTTTATTAAGGAGGGGGTGGGGATGTAGCGGAGGGGGGAGGCAGCTAGTGGAGGGAAACTAGGAGGCCCTCAGAGATGTCTGGAATCTTTCCATATCCAACTACAGTAGATGAGCTGGTTAGAGCAACTCAAGTTCAAGCTTTTGGTTTAGTATAGCTTTTCTTTAAAAAAAATTGTATCATGTATTTTGCGGCAATTCAACATTGTGTATTGTGTTGTTGTATATTACTCAATTATTCTCACTCAACACACAAATGACAGAGAGTCTCTCTCTCTCTCTCTCTCTCTCTCTCTCTCTCTCTCTCTCTCTCTCTCTCTCTCTCTCTCTCTCTCTCTCTCTCTCTCTCTCTCTCACACAGGGGAGAGTGAAATTGTACATGGCCATTTATAGTAGCTCATATTTTTTTTGTAATAGCTCGTAATAATTTATTGTATGATAGCTCGTAATAATTATTGTATGATAGCTCGTAATAATGTATTGTATGATAGCTCATAATAATTTATTGTATGATAGCTCATAATAATTTATTGTATGATAGCTCGTAATAATTTATTGTATGATAGCTCGTAATAATTTATTGTATGATAGCTCATAATAATTTATTGTATGATAGCTCATAATAATTTATTGTATGATAGCTCGTAATAATTTATTGTATGATAGCTCGTAATAATTTATTGTATGATAGCTCGTAATAATTTATTGTATGATAGCTCGTAATAATTTATTGTATGATAGCTCATAATAATTTATTGTATGATAGCTCATAATAATTTATTGTATGATAGCTCGTAATAATTTATTGTATGATAGCTCGTAATAATTTATTGTATGATAGCTCGTAATAATTTATTGTATGATATCTCGTAATAATTTATTGTATGATAGCTCATAATAATTTATTGTATGATAGCTCATAATAATTTATTGTATGATAGCTCGTAATAATTTATTGTATGATAGCTCGTAATAATTTATTGTATGATAGCTCGTAATAATTTATTGTATGATAGCTCGTAATAATTTATTGTATGATAGCTCATAATAATTTATTGTATGATAGCTCGTAATAATTTATTGTATGATAGCTCATAATAATTTATTGTATGATAGCTCGTAATAATTTATTGTATGATAGCTCGTAATAATTTATTGTATGATAGCTCATAATAATTTATTGTATGATAGCTCATAATAATTTATTGTATGATAGCTCATAATAATTTATTGTATGATAGCTCATAATAATTTATTGTATGGTAGCTCGTAATAATTTATTGTATGATAGCTCGTAATAATTTATTGTATGATAGCTCGTAATAATTTATTGTATGATAGCTCGTAATAATTTATTGTATGATAGCTCGTAATAATTTATTGTATGATAGCTCGTAATAATTTATTGTATGATAGCTCGTAATAATTTATTGTATGATAGCTCATAATAATTTATTGTATGATAGCTCATAATAATTTGGGTTAAGGACGTGGGGGTAATAAGTATTTTTCCAGTTGTTGTGCACTTGCTCAATGTGAAGTGAGAGAAAGCATTGTTTGAAGTTCAAATTGGTCTTTCGGGTGTCCTACCTATTGGGACTGTTAACCTATTGGGACTGTTAACCTATTGGCACTGTTAACCTGTTGGGACTGTTAACCTGTTGGGACTGTTAACCTGTTGGGACTGTTAACCTGTTGGGACTGTTAACCTATTGACACTGTTAACCTGTTGGGACTGTTAACCTATTGGGACTGTTAACCTATTGGGACTGTTAACCTATTGGGACTGTTAACCTATTGGGACTGTTAACCTGTTGGGACTGTTAACCTATTGGGACTGTTAACCTGTTGGGATTGTTAACCTATTGGGACTGTTAACCTATTGGGACTGTTAACCTATTGGGACTGTTAACCTATTGGGACTGTTAACCTGTTGGGACTGTTAACCTGTTGGGACTGTTAACCTGTTGGGACTGTTAACCTGTTGGGACTGTTAACCTATTGGGACTGTTAACCTATTGGGTCTGTTAACCTGTTGGGACTGTTAACCTATTGGCACTGTTAACCTGTTGGGACTGTTAACCTATTGGGACTGTTAACCTATTGGGACTGTTAACCTTTAGGGAGTGTTAACCTATTGGGACTGTTAACCTATTGGGACTGTTAACCTGTTGGGACAGTTAACCTATTGGGACTGTTAACCTGTTGGGACTGTTAACCTGTTGGGACTGTTAACCTATTGGGACTGTTAACCTGTTGGGACTGTTAACCTATTGGGACTGTTAACCTGTTGGGACTGTTAACCTATTGGGACTGTTAACCTATTGGTAGTGTTAACCTATTGGGACTGTTAACCTATTGGGACTGTTAACCTATTGGGACTGTTAACCTGTTGGGACTGTTAACCTGTTGGGACTGTTAACCTACTGGGACTGTTAACCTTTAGGGAGTGTTAACCTATTGGGACTGTTAACCTATTGGGACTTTTAACCTATTGGGACTGTTAACCTTTAGGGACTGTTAACCTTTAGGGAGTTTTAACCTATTGGGACTGTTAAAACCTCTTGCCATTCAGCTATAAAGCAAGTTAGTTCCATTAGAATACATCATGCGTGAAGGACAGTGATTGTGCTCCATTGATCAGCACTTGAATAAATTGAGTTGAAATCCTATTAATATAACCAGTTACGCATAAAATCAGATGAATATTGAACATTCATGCCACATAGCAATTTAAATTGCCAAATTGTGGTTTAGGAACAGTCGGAAAGGCCTGACCAACAAATTGTCACCTTAACACCGATGGGGCCTAGATAACGATATGAATAGATAAACTGTAAATATAACCATTTGAAATACTTTGCTTCCTGTTTTGTCATCGTTTCAACAAACTGTTTGATTTTGGAATGATACGTGAGTTGTTGCTGTGTCTGTGGTACTTGTTGTGAAACCTAGTTTGACATTCAGTATACTTTCAACCCTCTTCATCCTCTCCTCCCACTCCTGACCCTGTTTTCATTTTTGTCTATAAAGATGAAAAATATAGATTTGAAAAAAAAACATGTTTTTAATTGACCTATTCATAGTCTGTTATTGAAGCTGAGAACAAATGCACATGTTCTGGTCATATCCAGCCAATCATTTATTTGTTGTGTTTTTTTCCCCCTTTTCTCTTTGTTTTGCACTGTGTTTGCATGAGCACAACACATTTGTTAGTATGAGCCCAACAGTAGTCTAGGGCATCGTTGGCTTGCCTGTCTGTTACGTTGTGTGGCGCCTGTCTATGTCTCCTCTTCCATGTCTCACTGTCAGACCGTCGGCCCCACTTTCTTCCCCTGCGGACGGCACTCTACTCCCTCTACTCTGGAGCATAGAGCATTTGCATGTTCCCCCATTTAAACCAATTAGGCTCTAACCTGTCATCTTGACAGGTGGCCTCCAGTATAGCATGTCTGCAATAAGTCTTCGTGGGACTGAGATGTCAAACCGTTACCTTTTATCTCTATTAGGTGGGGAATAATTAAGCCAATTAAATCAAGTGAATACCGATTCAACATATGTGTTTTCCCCCCGATTACATCTGTGTAAGGTCTGTCACTTCCGTCCCGTGTGGAAATAGCGGTGACCCAAATTAGGGCACAGACCCCCCCCCCCCCCCCCCCACTCCCCTACCCCCCTCCCCTCGTGAGCTCTGCCAAGCGAACAATGCCAAGAAACGCTGCCAATGGCAGAATCCATCCCCTTAATAAAATAGTAATTGCAATTGTGAGTGGTGCATCAGTCCTACTGGTTACTGTTCTGTTATTCCTCTCCTCTTATCAAGAGAGAACATGAGTTTTTCTGGATTCTCATTGTTTGAAGGATCAGTGATTATATTTTGAAGTAAAGAGTCATTTTTTTGGGGCTCTATATTGTTTAATTGTTTGTTTACCTTTCCATCTTTTTTGTGTTTCAATCATTTGAATAATATTTAGTAGACCTACAGTATCTGAGCAGTAGCATTATAGAAGTACACAGAACAGCATATCACTCTGACTTTAAGTGTATATCTAAGACCCTGTCTGAACTTCAGATGTATAATGAGACTCTCTGGGGGCACAAACATCACTTAGGTGATATGATACGGTGGAATATTTCAAATCAATACATCATTTATTTCAGAGGGCTCAGTCTGTAATAGGTTCCACACAAAACCACCATTACAGGACAACAGCCTATACTGCTGACCAATATACCCTAATGAAAACAAATGCACTGCCAAGGCAAAGACACTCTACTGTATACTGCAGTTGTTCACTACCTTTTATGTAGGCCTACCAGGGCTTATGGGTCCATATGCAGACAGCTATAAGGGTTAGGATTAATACTGTAGTGGGCTAAATCAGGGTCGCACAGAGGGTTTCTGGGTAGTCTTAAACAAATCTACTTTGAAACAAAAAGTATACACCTCACACACATGGTTATGGGCTTAAGAAAAGAAGACACCTGTACCATGTCAGATATAGAGATGTATTACATTTTGAGTTTGCATCCCAATATTACACTTTATATACTTCGCAGATGACTGAAATATAACAAAATAGCATTTGACATAGAAACAGCGGATTTTCTGCATTTAAACAAATTAATAATGTTTATAAAATTAGGAAATTATTAAGAATATTAATAACATTCCACCCATGGGGCCACTAGAGGGCACTTTTGTCATTCAACTGCAAGAAAGGGGTCTAGGCTAGAGCAGTACGATGTGCACGGATAGATAGTATAAGTAACTTCACTACAGTTTCCAGTACCGCTTGTGTTGGGCTGCTATTCAGACAGATGTCAGAAGAGCGTAGTTGAGTAGTTTAAAGAGCTATTGACAGTTTCTCAGATCAGTCCTTCGTAGAACACTGTCAGATTGTCATCACACTGGAAGAATAAGGCTTTGTCGATTAACCGTTCATCACATCATCTCAAAAACAGCAGTACTCAGTGAAGCGGAGTTCTTGTTGTTTTTGCACAATGCTCTATAATACATGAACACAATCTGAATAACATGTCCTAGAGTTAACCCATGCTTTGAGTTAGCTGAGTGGCCTACTAAGTCCTAGTAGACCTATCCTAATACTTCATCAGAGGGCTCGAGTAAAAATTGTAAAAACTTCTGCTAGGACGTTATCGCTAACGTTACTGGTATCACCGGGTGGTCTTTCCCACAAGCCCAGTATAGTATAGAGGGATTGCAGAGCAACAAAGAGAATGGAGAAATATCAAGTGTGACTCCTAAGCAGCTCCCTGTCTTTAAAACTCAAGGGAATCCTAGTTTGATATGCAATGATAAAGGAGTTATGAAAATACATCGTCTTGCCAGAGTTAAAAACAACTGATTTTACTTTGTGTCACCTTTTTTGCCTTTCCACTGCAGGCAAAACAAAATGTGCCTGAGATTCTATAGCAAAGACTAAACACAGAGATAATACAGGTGGGGGAAAAAAATTATGTTTTGTGAATCTTCATTGCTTTATTCTGATTTAAGGGGAGGGGGGGAGGGGACGGTTTCTTTGAACGTCTTTTTTCATACAGTCGCAGCAGCTATTCAGTGGCCCATATATTGAGCCAGTAAAATAGTGTTCTTGTGATTCTCCCTGGGTAGTAAGCCGTTGATCAACTATTCAGCATGTTTTCGGGTAATGCTGCTATTTATTTCGTGTAACCGTCAGGTATGGGAGCTCATCAAGTTGATGTAATGAGGCCGTGCGTGTTCAGTAATTACTGTTGAAAATGTACTGTTAGCTACAATTGAATATTTCTTGTCCTTTCATCAAGGTAAAGTAACCTTAGTGAGTAGCTCTGGCAAACGTGTGAATAGCGCTGTCCCTGAATGACTTGTTTTTTGTGTTTCTACGTACTGCTGATAGAGTAAGCTGTGATACTTCCAAACAAATAGATATAGTTACAAATAGCCAACCCATATGTGTGTGTGTACACAACTCATTCAATCACGTTTTGGTTTGTACTGAACGCTAATTAAACCCAACATTTGCCATAACCCCATGACATAACATTGTTTCCGAACCAATCAGGAAATAAGTGTACATTTAATCACTGACATAGTGTATGCATAAAACAGCAAAAAATGGTTAACAGCAAAATTATAATTTTCTGTAACGATAAAGAACATAAAGTAGATGCATAATTACATTTGAACTAAAATCACTGACACAACGTTATTCTGTAGATTATAAAAGAATAGAGCTGTGGCAGAATTCGTTGATTGGATACACAGCAGGCTGATCATGTGACCTCTGACTGCTGAGAATTTGTCCCATGTACATAATACCACATGGGCAGACCGGCAACATGTAATGAGATTGCCGTTTATTTGCAAACTTTTTATGCAATACTATGCTTTTACAAAAAACTACCGCTTGTTAGTAGGAAAAGTGTGGAACTAGCTATTTATGTGATACTTCAAAATTATGTCAGGTTTAGAGAATAGGCCTAGTCTAGGCTGTCATGATCATATCAATTAAATAAGGATCTCTATGGTCATGGAGGGGTTGGGCATTAGAATACAGTATCTGTATGGTCATGGAGTGGTAGTGCATTAGGATACAGGATCTCTATGGTCATGGAGGGGCAGTGCATTAGAATACAGGATCTGTATGGTCATGGAGGGGCAGTGCATTAGAATACAGGATCTGTATGGTCATGGAGGGGTTGGGCGTTGTCTTCTTCCTGTACTAAAGTTACACCATTTCACATATAGCTAAGAAGTTTGATGCTTGATGGAGCAGTATTTCTGAAGTTTGACAATGTGCACGACAATTAGCTTAAATTTGTCCCATTAGCTTGCTAATGTACCGCTAAGCCAGGCACTTCGTATATATATAAATAATAATTAAATCACATTTTGTATTGCTTATTCAACTTGTTAGCCAGGGTTTGTGAAGATAACCAAGAATGTTAACTTTCAGATGAGACTAAATAAAGTGACGATTAAATATTGACCGCTAAGGATGTAAAAGATTACTAGGTCTTTAAGAGTTTATTTGGAAGATAACAACTCTATAAACATTATTTCGTGGTGCCCCGACTTTCTAGTTAATTACATTTACATGATTAGCTTAATCAGGTAATATTAATTGCAGAGAAATTATTTTATAGAATAGCATGTCATATCACTTAATCCGGTATAGCCAAAGACACGACAACGCCCACTGCTTCCGACGATAGCTCCAGACATCCTACAGCAGGCAGTGCCCCATCAGATCCAGAGAGAGGGAAAGGAGCTGAACTCGACGACGAAGCCGATGTATTGGAGTATTGGAGTCAGCACAGCCTTCGCCGACACAGGCAATCCCAGCGATAAAGGCACAGGTAGATGAGGCACCAGTGCAGCGAAGCTAGTCCTTATGTCAATCTGATCTGAACCTCTCTCAGTCACTCCCATCCGCTTAGCAGCATGCCACTGCCTTCGGTTTCCACGACTTGTATTATTTATATATATAATAATATATTTACTAAATACCTAAACAATCACACAGAATTATATATACACAGAATGTATCATACATTGATTACAAATTATGTCATAAAGGAAAACGTCCCGAGAGAACGGAACAGATATGACAGCTGGTTACACAAAGAAAGAGGGTTGGGTTTGAGTGACAGAGCGGGAAGACTGAGGAGCAAAAAGGTTTTGTGTCTCTATCGGGCCGTAGGCAGCTATGCTATCAAAAATACAGTATCTTATGCATTCTAAATAACTGCCCATTTGGAAAAAGAAAATGCAATAAATATTACTCGAAGCTGCTTTTCGGTAGATTGGTCGTAGATAGAAGGCGGGTTGGTCCAGCATGGATCTCTGGTCCTTTGAAGAATGTCTAGTGGTGAACTGGAGAGCGTGGTAGAATGAATACTCTGTCCGTCCTATCCTAGCCCACGTTTAGCGGGCAGAGAGGGTATCGCTTCTTTAGTGAATAAGAGTTCAAAGTTCATATCAAGTTGCCATACTTTTATGCTCATGCTATATTCTGGCTGGTATAGTCGAAATGCATCCTTTCGGCGTGTCGACCGTCATCCTCACGTCCTCGGAACAGGAAGTTACATTTTCGTAAAGGGGCTTATATAGGGTTGGGAGAGAGAACCGTGTTTCATAGTTTACAACAGATGTCTGGTCACATGGGGGGGGAGGGGGGAACTGAGTTGAGCATAGTTCACTCATGAAAACCAATTTTCTCATTTAGAAGCTAAAATTACATTTCATCGTTTCACAAATAGTTTCACATTGAAACGTTTAAATTGCACAACAATTCCATGTGAATCTGATAACTAGAATGTGTATACTTTCCAAGATAGAGTTTATGTCATCCTATCATCAGTAATAATGTCTCAGACGCCAACTGATCTGACATCATATTCATTAAGTACCATATTTTCAACTGGTTGGCTTGCCGAAATATGGTTCCGTTTCCCACCTTTTGATGTTCCCAGAATCTCTATGTTAACAAAGGGCTTTTTCAAAAGTCAACTCTATAGAGTAGAGAGAGAGAAACGGAGAGGGAAGGTATTTATGGGGGTCATAAACCTCCCCTAACAGGCCAACGTCATGACAGCGCATGCTATCCTGCTTCTCGTGGGCCGTGAAAGGTTCAATGGTGCATTGGGCAGTTCAATGGTGAGAAATGTCTCAGTCCCTGGAGTAAAAACATTGTGCTATCCAGGAGCACAAGTACAAGAAATCAATAAGCTGCTCCCAAACATTTTAAACCTGCTTCAGGAAATGAAGTCTATCATGGTCCATGTGGGGTTCGTTGACATTATGAATGGCAGCTCAGAACAGCTGAAGATGGATTTTAAAGAACTAATTGGGTCTCTGCTTGACACCAACAAATGCCCCATAATATCTGTCCCTGTGCCCTCCTTAAATCGAGGCATTGAATGTTTCAACAGACTTATAGCCCTCCATAACTGGATTCGATACTATGGCAGCTCTGTGTGTGTAACATTTATTGAGAACTTTGCTACATTCTGGAAACAAAGTTTGTTTTATAAGGTGGATGGGATCCACCCAAATCATTTGCGTTCCTGGATCCTTTCACATCATTATAAGGCTATGTTGAGACAATGACCCAAGCTCAGTTAATCCCTACCATTGTGTCGCTGAGTTGCCATAATGCTTCAGCAAATGTACATTATCCCAGGGGCATTGGAAGACACAATGTCAGTAACCTAATTTACAGTACGTCCCTCTAACTGCCCTGAATTCCTCTGCTGATCCTACAATTATTGTTGCAGTAAGCATGTGCCTATGAAGTCCACTGTGTGCAGCTCTACCTGCACTAACATAAATAACATGAGCATGTCTACTTCTACTAAGCTCCAAGTAAAGCAATGAAAACAATCAAGCATTCCAGAAAAGTGTTAAAAACAGTCCACATGAACATATATAGCTTAAGAAACAAGGTTCATGAAATCACTAATTTGTTAGTAACAGATGACATTCATATTCTGACGAACTCTGAAACTCACTTAGATAATACCTTTGATGATAAAGTGGTAGAAATTCTTAAGCAACAAGGCACGAATGGGTGTGGTATATGGCCAATATACCACAGCTAAGGGCTTTTCTTACGCATGACGCAAGGCCTGGTTACAGCCCTTCGCCGTGGCATATTGACGATACACCACAAACCCCCGAGGTGCCTTATTGCCGGTGGTGGAAAAAGTACCCAATTTTCATACTTGTGAAAAAGTAAAGATACCTTAAAAGAAAATGACTCAAGCAAAAGCGAAAGTCACCCAGTAAAATAATACTTGAGTAAATGTTCTTAAGTATCAAAAGTAAAAGTTGAAATAATTTAAAATGTATTATATTTAAGGAAACCAGACAACAATTTGTTCTTGTTTTTTCAATGTACAGATAGCCAGGGGCACAGTTCAACACCTAGACACAATTTATAAACTAAGCATTTGTGTTTAGCGAATCTGCCAGATCAGAGGCAGTAGGGATGACCAGGGATGTTCTCTTGATAAGTGCGTGAATTTGACAATTTTCCTGTCCTGCTAAGCATTTGAAATGTAAAGAATACTTTTGGGTGTCAGGGAAAATGTAAGGAGTAAAAAGTACATTATATTCTTTAGGAATTTAGTGGAGTGAAAGTAAAAATGGTCAAAAATATAAATAGTAAAGTGAGGTACAGATACCCTCAAAAAATACTTAAGTAGTACCTAAAAATATTTTTACTTAAGTACTTTCCACCACTGCTTATTGCTATTATAAACTGGTTACCAATGTAATTAGAGCAGTAAAAATACATGTTTTGTCATAACCAGAGCATGCGGTCTGATTTTCTGGTGGGAAGCTGCTATAGACCACTAAGTGCTAACAGTCAGTATCTGGATAACATATGTGAAATGCTTGATGATGTGTGGGATATCAACATAGAGGTATATGTTCCAATCAGCCTGTTACCAACCCATAGTAAAACTTTTGTTTGATCAGATATAGTGCTATTTTATTGTAAACAAATTGACAACAGATTTTCAGCATGCCTATAGGGAAGGACCTTCAACAAGCACTGCACTTAAACAAATGACTGATGATTGGCTGAGAGAAATTTATGATAAAAAGGTTGTGGGAGCTGTTTTGTTAGACTTCATTGAGGCTTTTGACATTATCGATCATAGGCTGCTGTTGGAAAAATGTATGTGTTATGGATTTACACCCTCTGCTATATTGTGGATAAAGAGTTAACTGTCAAACATAACACAGAAGGTGTTCTCTAATGGAAGCTTCTCCAACATAATCCAGGTAGAATCAGGCATTCCCCAGGGCAGCTGTCTAGGCCCCTTGCTTTTTAATCTTAACTAATGACATGCCACTGGCCTTGAGTAAAGCCAGTGTGTCTATGGATGCAGATGACTCATCACTATACATGTCAGCTACTACAGCGAGTGAAATCACTGCAACACTTGACAAAGAGCTGCAGTTAGTTTCAAAATGGGTGGCAAGGAATACGTTATTCTAAAATATTTAAAAAACGTAACATTTGTTTGGGACAAATCATTCACTGAACCATAAACCTCAACTACATATTGTCAGAAATAATGGGGAAATTGAGCAAGTTGAGGTGACTAAACTGCTTGGAGTAACTCTGGATTGTAAACTGTCATGGTCAAAACATGTTGATACAATAGTAGCTAAGATGGGGAGAAGTCTGTCCATAATAAAGCGCTGCTCTGCCTTTTTAACAACACTATCAACAAGGCAGGTCCTGCAGGCCCTAGTTTTGTCGCACCTGGACCACTGTTCAGTCGTGTGGTCAGGTGGCACAAAGAGAGACGTCGGAAAATTACAATTGGATCAGAACAGGGCAGCACGGCTGGCCCTTAAGTGTACACGGAGAGCTAACATTAATAATATGCATGTACATCTCTCATGGCTCAAAATGGAAGAGAGATTGACTTCATCACTGCTTGTTTTTGTAAGAATTTTGACAAGCTGAATGCACTGAGCTATCTGTTTAAACTAGTAGTAAACAGCTCGGACACCCATGCGTATCCCACAAGACATGCCACCAGAGGTCTCTTCACAGTCCCCAAGTCCAGAACAGACTATGGGATGTGCACAGTACTACATAGAGCCATGACTACATGGAACTCTATTCCACATCAGGTAACTGATGCAAGCAGTAGAATCAGATTTTCTTTTTAAAGAAAAAAATACACCTTATGGAACAGCGGGGACTGTGAAGAGACACACACACACTCACAGACACACACACACATGATAGGACATACACTACACACACGTGCTCATGGATGTTGTATTGTAAGTATGTAATAGTGGAGAAAAGGCCTGAGGGAACACACTAAATGTATTGGATAAAGTGTTATGAAATGTAATGTAATGTAATATTTTAAATTGTATATAACTGCCTTAATGTTGCTGGACCCCAGGAAGAGTAGCTGCTGCCTTGGCAGGATCTAATAGGGATCCTTAATAAACCCCAGGAAGAGTAGCTGCTGCCTTGGCAGGAACTAATGGGGATCCCTAATAAACCCCAGGAAGAGTAGCTGCTGCCTTGGCAGGAACTAATGGGGATCCCTAATAAACCCCAGGAAGAGTAGCTGCTGCCTTGGCAGGAACTAATGGGGATCCATAATAAACCCCAGGAAGAGTAGCTGCTGCCTTGGCAGGAACTAATGGGGATCCATAATAAACCCCAGGAAGAGTAGCTGCTGCCTTGGCAGGAACTAATGGGGATCCATAATAAACCCCTGGAAGAGTAGCTGCTGCCTTGGCAGGAACTAATGGGGATCCATAATAAACCCCAGGAAGAGTAGCTGCTGCCTTGGCAGGAACAAATGGGGATCCATAATAAATACAAATACAAATGGATGAGGTATATTTGTATGACAATATAAATCGGTTATACACAGTATACTGTGTTCATCACCATACCTATCTAAAAGTAAGACTGGGTTATGACTTTATAATCAGAGTAAAGGTTATGTCTTTTACATAATTATTCTGCAAAATTAGCTAGTTTACATCCCATTTGAGGATGTGATAGAGTTTTAATGTCTTCCTTATGTTGCAGAATGTGGTAGTCTACATGTTTTTTAAGGATGCAATAGGGTAGCAATGTCTTCTTCACTTGATACTGGAAGTTTACCATCATTTGCTATAATTCAGTGTCAACGATGTGTCAACCTGTGTATCCTGATCTTCTTAGCATATGCATGTCACAATGCTGATGCCTTAGTTAAGTCTTCATTCTTTGGTCCATAGTTGACTGTGATTTATTCTAGAATAGGAACAAGTCGGACCTATTCTGGTTATCTCCCTCCTTAACCAGGGGGTTTAGAGGACATGGACCCATTATGGTTATCTCCCTCCTTAAGCAGGGGGTTTATAGGACAGGGACCCATTCTGGTTATCTCCCTCCTTAACCAGGGGGTTTAGAGGACAGGGACCCATTCTGGTTATCTCCCTCCTTAACCAGGGGGTTTAGAGGACATGGACCCATTCTGGTTATCTCCCTCCTTAACCAGGGGGTTTATAGGACAGGGATCCATTCTGGTTATCTCCCTCCTTAACCAGGGGGTTTATAGGACAGGGACCCATTCTGGTTATCCCCCTCCTTAACCAGGGGGTTTATAGGACAGGGACCCATTCTGGTTATCTCCCTCCTTAACCAGGGGGTTTAGAGGACATGGACCCATTCTGGTTATCTCCCTCCTTAACCAGGGGGTTTAGAGGACAGGGACCCATTCTGGCTATCTCCCTCCTTAACCAGGGGGTTTAGAGGACAGGGACCCATTCTGGTTATCTCCCTCCTTAACCAGGGGGTTTAGAGGACATGGACCCATTCTGGTTATCTCCCTCCTTAACCAGGGGGTTTAGAGGACAGGGACCCATTCTGGCTATCTCCCTCCTTAACCAGGGGGTTTAGAGGACAGGGACCCATTCTGGTTATCCCCCTCCTTAACCAGGGGGTTTAGAGGACATGGACCCATTCTGGCTATCTCCCTCCTTAACCAGTAGTTTTAAGGGACATGTCACACTAAAAGTATAATTTGCATAATAGTTAAAACATCTACATTGCAGGATCATAGCTCCGTATTTTCTCATTACAACACAAGGCTAGCACGCAATCCCTACAGGTGTGGAAAAACACATCCAAATCAAACAATTGCAATAATTACACAACCGGTGAGGATGAGGAGGAGGATGAGGGAGGATGAAGATGAGAATGGTGGATGACGAGAAGCAAAGAGGTGCAGGTGTCTACAGGTGTCTCCTGATTTAAGTGTAATGTGGCAGCCCTCCCCTTCCTTATCTCTCCGGTGCTCCTCCTGCCTCTGGGCTGCAGCAGCACGGCGACAGAGCTCCGTAATGAGCTGCTCAGCAACACATTGGATGCCCTGGAGTACAGTCCCTACAGAGGCATAATGAGTACTCCAGTGTACCATTCACCAGCTCTCCACTCCCTGCCAAGGGCCGCGAGCCTGCCTCCCCTCAGACATCCACCAGCTCTCCACTCCCTGCCAAGGGCCCTGAGCCTGCCTCCCCTCAGACAATGGCACCAGGGTGGGCATGGCTTGTTCTCTTTTCTACTTTCGGGGGGGCCCCCCCAGGGGTTGTATGGTTGAAGGTTGAATTGGTGGGAGGGATGGGCTGTTGCCTGAGGTTGGCATCAAGTCACCTCACACACACAGAGCGAGAGGGAGGAAGATAGGGAGGGAGATAGGGAGGGAGGGAGGATGAGATAGGCCGAGGAGTCATAAGACATCTGGAGAGAGAGAGAGAGGTGAAGTGAGAGTGAGAGTCATCGAGAGAGGGAGATAGATGGAGAGAGGCACTCTTTAGTCAGACAGCAGTCGCTCTGTTGGTGTTTGTGTGTATCTGTGTGCTTAAAGAGCAGCACTGCTGTGCTCTGACTCTCTTAAGCATCCAGAAGGGAGATGAGGATCTGTGGACTGTGATGACCCAGAACCACCTGCTTTAAAGACAGGGTCACGCTGAGAAGAAGATTCTGACAGAGTATGTTTCTCAAGAAAAAGCACATTCAGGGAAGTTGATGCATCTGATGTTTTTTTTCCATCCCCCCTCTTAATGTACTCACTATTTCAATATAATTTGAAAAACAATTAGCTATATTCTTGAATTTCATTTGGTGGTGAAATAAGGAGAAAGGTCATTGTAGATGTCGTTGTGAGGCATTCGTTATTATTATAATTCAATATTCACACTATTAATTACGCTGTGAATAATTTAATGGAAATGAATCATTTCCACACAGTGCTGAATGTATCTGTGTGTGTATATGTGTAGCTTCTGGGGTGAGTTCTGAAATGTAGCACTATACTGTAGGTGAAGCTTGGCTATATGTATATCTATATATATATCGGTCTATATGAGAATCAGGAAACATAAAGAAAAACAAAACACATTGCTGATATAAAATAACATTTCTTTATTCATTGTGTTAAAGATCGGGCAGTCAGTGGGACAGTACGTCTTCTTTATTTTCTCTTTATTCTAATTGTACCCTATTTAAAATGAATATGACGTCATGTCTTTTACTCGTCAACAGAACCTCTGTTGGCCACGAACCGTCTTTTCACCAACGCTCTCATCTGGGAATCGGGATTACATTGTTATTATCTTGTGAGGATTAAGGATTTGTCTCAACCACAGAGTGGTGATGCCTAACACAAGGAAATCATAACGGGATGTTACAAAAGTCTATTGTTCATATCCCAATAGTAATAATAATAATAATACAATCCTTAAAAAGAGGGGGGGTGGGTAGCGCTTCTGAACAAAGGGAATATTTTTGTTTTAATAACAGCTTGTAATTTCGGGTATGAGGATCAAAAAATACAACATCATGTATTTATGACTTCAGATGTCAAAGGTAGATGGTAATTTGGTATTACGGTGAACATATAATTATTGAGAATGACACCAAATACAAGTTGTGTGGGATATTTTCAAGCCAAATGTTTAAACGTGCTGCCGCTGTGGTCTGCTGCTGGTGAACGTGTCAATATGAAACACATTGTAGTGGTGATGAACGTGTCAATATGAAACACATTGTAGTGGTGATGAACGTGTCAATATGAAACACATTGTAGTAGTGATGAACGTGTCAATATGAAACACATTGTAGCGGTGATGAACGTGTCAATATGAAACACATTGTAGTAGTGATGAACGTGTCAATATGAAACACATTGTAGTGGTGATGAACGTGTCAATATGAAACACATTGTAGTGGTGATGAACGTGTCAATATGAAACACATTGTAGTAGTGATGAACGTGTCAATATGAAACACATTGTAGTAGTGATGAACGTGTCAATATGAAACACATTGTAGTAGTGATGAACGTGTCAATATGAAACACATTGTAGTAGTGATGAACGTGTCAATATGAAACACATTGTAGTAGTGATGAACGTGTCAATATGAAACACATTGTAGTGGTGATGAACGTGTCAATATGAAACACATTGTAGTGGTGATGAACGTGTCAATATGAAACACATTGTAGTGGTGATGAACGTGTCAATATGAAACACATTGTAGTAGTGATGAACGTGTCAATATGAAACACATTGTAGTGGTGATGAACGTGTCAATATGAAACACATTGTAGTGGTGATGAACGTGTCAATATGAAACACATTGTAGTGGTGATGAACGTGTCAATATGAAACACATTGTAGTAGTGATGAACGTGTCAATATGAAACACATTGTAGTAGTGATGAACGTGTCAATATGAAACACATTGTAGTAGTGATGAACGTGTCAATATGAAACACATTGTAGTAGTGATGAACGTGTCAATATGAAACACATTGTAGTCGGTGATGAACGTGTCAATATGAAACACATTGTAGTAGTGATGAACGTGTCAATATGAAACACATTGTAGTGGTGATCGAACGTGTCAATATGAAACACATTGTAGTAGTGATGAACGTGTCAATATGAAACACATTGTAGTAGTGATGAACGTGTCAATATGAAACACATTGTAGCGGTGATGAACGTGTCAATATGAAACACATTGTAGTAGTGATGAACGTGTCAATATGAAACACATTGTAGTAGTGATGAACGTGTCAATATGAACGTGTCAATATGAAACACATTGTAGTAGTGATGAACGTGTCAATATGAAACACATTGTAGTGGTGATGAACGTGTCAATATGAAACACATTGTAGCGGTGATGAACGTGTCAATATGAAACACATTGTAGTAGTGATGAACGTGTCAATATGAAACACATTGTAGTGGTGATGAACGTGTCAATATGAAACACATTGTAGTAGTGATGAACGTGTCAATATGAAACACATTGTAGTAGTGATGAACGTGTCAATATGAAACACATTGTAGTGGTGATGAACGTGTCAATATGAAACACATTGTAGTGGTGATGAACGTGTCAATATGAAACACATTGTAGTGGTGATGAACGTGTCAATATGAAACACATTGTAGTGGTGATGAACGTGTCAATATGAAACACATTGTAGTGGTGATGAACGTGTCAATATGAAACACATTGAAGTAGTGATGAACGTGTCAATATGAAACACATTGAAGTAGTGATGAACGTGTCAATATGAAACACATTGTAGTAGTGATGAACGTGTCAATATGAAACACATTGTAGTAGTGATGAACGTGTCAATATGAAACACATTGTAGTAGTGATGAACGTGTCAATATGAAACACATTGTAGTAGTGATGAACGTGTCAATATGAAACACATTGTAGTGGTGATGAACGTGTCAATATGAACGTGTCAATATGAAACACATTGTAGTGGTGATGAACGTGTCAATATGAAACACATTGTAGTGGTGATGAACGTGTCAATATGAAACACATTGAAGTAGTGATGAACGTGTCAATATGAAACACATTGTAGTGGTGATGAACGTGTCAATATGAACGTGTCAATATGAAACACATTGTAGTGGTGATGAACGTGTCAATATGAAACACATTGTAGTGGTGATGAACGTGTCAATATGAAACACATTGAAGTAGTGATGAACGTGTCAATATGAAACACATTGAAGTGGTGATGAACGTGTCAATATGAACGTGTCAATATGAAACACATTGAAGTGGTGATGAACGTGTCAATATGAAACACATTGTAGTAGTGATGAACGTGTCAATATGAAACACATTGTAGTGGTGATGAACGTGTCAATATGAAACACATTGAAGTGGTGATGAACGTGTCAATATGAAACACATTGTAGTAGTGATGAACGTGTCAATATGAACGTGTCAATATGAAACACATTGTAGTGGTGATGAACGTGTCAATATGAAACACATTGAAGTGGTGATGAACGTGTCAATATGAAACACATTGTAGTAGTGATGAACGTGTCAATATGAAACACATTGTAGTGGTGATGAACGTGTCAATATGAAACACATTGTAGTAGTGATGAACCTGTCAATATGAAACACATTGTAGTGGTGATGAACGTGTCAATATGAACGTGTCAATATGAAACACATTGTAGTGGTGATGAACGTGTCAATATGAAACACATTGTAGTGGTGATGAACGTGTCAATATGAAACACATTGTAGTAGTGATGAACGTGTCAATATGAAACACATTGTAGTAGTGATGAACGTGTCAATATGAAACACATTGTAGTAGTGATGAACGTGTCAATATGAAACACATTGTAGTGGTGATGAACGTGTCAATATGAAACACATTGTAGTAGTGATGAACGTGTCAATATGAAACACATTGTAGTAGTGATGAACGTGTCAATATGAAACACATTGTAGTAGTGATGAACGTGTCAATATGAAACACATTGTAGTGGTGATGAACGTGTCAATATGAAACACATTGTAGTGGTGATGAACGTGTCAATATGAAACACATTGTAGTAGTGATGAACGTGTCAATATGAAACACATTGTAGTGGTGCAATATGAAACACATTGTAGTGGTGATGAACGTGCATTGCAGTAGGTGATGAACGTGTCAATATGAAACACATTGTAGTAGTGATGAACGTGTCAATATGAAACACATTGTAGTGGTGATGAACGTGTCAATATGAAACACATTGTAGTAGTGATGAACGTGTCAATATGAAACACATTGTAGTGGTGACGAACGTGTCAATATGAAACACATTGAAGTAGTGATGAACGTGTCAATATGAAACACATTGAAGTAGTGATGAACGTGTCAATATGAACGTGTCAATATGAAACACATTGTAGTAGTGATGAACGTGTCAATATGAAACACATTGTAGTGGTGATGAACGTGTCAATATGAACGTGTCAATATGAAACACATTGTAGTAGTGATGAACGTGTCAATATGAAACACATTGTAGTGGTGATGAACGTGTCAATATGAAACACATTGTAGTGGTGATGAACGTGTCAATATGAAACACATTGAAGTAGTGATGAACGTGTCAATATGAAACACATTGTAGTGGTGATGAACGTGTCAATATGAACGTGTCAATATGAAACACATTGTAGTAGTGATGAACGTGTCAATATGAACGTGTCAATATGAAACACATTGAAGTGGTGATGAACGTGTCAATATGAAACACATTGTAGTAGTGATGAACGTGTCAATATGAAACACATTGTAGTAGTGATGAACGTGTCAATATGAACGTGTCAATATGAAACACATTGTAGTGGTGATGAACGTGTCAATATGAAACACATTGAAGTGGTGATGAACGTGTCAATATGAAACACATTGTAGTGGTGATGAACGTGTCAATATGAAACACATTGTAGTGGTGATGAACGTGTCAATATGAAACACATTGTAGTGGTGATGAACGTGTCAATATGAAACACATTGTAGTAGTGATGAACGTGTCAATATGAAACACATTGTAGTAGTGATGAACCTGTCAATATGAAACACATTGAAGTAGTGATGAACGTGTCAATATGAAACACATTGTAGTGGTGATGAACGTGTCAATATGAAACACATTGTAGTGGTGATGAACGTGTCAATATGAAACACATTGTAGTAGTGATGAACGTGTCAATATGAAACACATTGTAGTAGTGATGAACCTGTCAATATGAAACACATTGTAGTGGTGATGAACGTGTCAATATGAAACACATTGTAGTAGTGATGAACCTGTCAATATGAAACACATTGAAGTAGTGATGAACGTGTCAATATGAAACACATTGTAGTAGTGATGAACGTGTCAATATGAAACACATTGTAGTAGTGATGAACGTGTCAATATGAAACACATTGTAGTAGTGATGAACGTGTCAATATGAAACACATTGTAGTAGTGATGAACGTGTCAATATGAAACACATTGTAGTAGTGATGAACGTGTCAATATGAAACACATTGTAGTAGTGATGAACGTGTCAATATGAAACACATTGTAGTGGTGATGAACGTGTCAATATGAAACACATTGTAGGTGAGTGATGAACCGTAGGTGTGCGTGTCAATATGAAACACATTGTAGTAGTGATGAACGTGTCAATATGAAACACATTGAGTGTGATGAACGTGTCAATATGAAACACATTGTAGTAGTGATGAACGTGTCAATATGAAACACATTGTAGTGGTGATGAACGTGTCAATATGAAACACATTGTAGTGGTGATGAACGTGTCAATATGAAACACATTGTAGTAGTGATGAACGTGTCAATATGAACGTGTCAATATGAAACACATTGTAGTGGTGATGAACGTGTCAATATGAAACACATTGTAGTGGTGATGAACGTGTCAATATGAACGTGTCAATATGAAACACATTGTAGTAGTGATGAACGTGTCAATATGAAACACATTGTAGTGGTGACGAACGTGTCAATATGAAACACATTGTAGTGGTGATGAACGTGTCAATATGAAACACATTGTAGTGGTGATGAACGTGTCAACATGAAACACATTGAAGTCTAACTATTTTTAATCTCCTGAAGACTTGCTCTTCAAGAGAACCTGTCAAACTGCTTTTCCTCGTCAGATGATGTTCTCCTGAGGATTTTACATGATTGACATTGTTCATATATATATCTCCGGGCTGCAACTAGCGGTCCAATCAAACGTCTCACCCAAGGCCACTATTGACCTTTGTTGCATTCAGGTTTCTTAATATTTCTAGACGTGTCCAAGCAGATTAAGCCTTATTTTAGCCTTGTTGTAATTGATGCTAGTGACTAGTCCCAAAGGGCACTATATTCCCTTTATAATGCTCGACTTTTGAACAGGGTGCCATTTTGGGAAAAAGACTAGAATTGATTCCCTTGTTCCAGTCCATTGCTGGTCCTAACCCATGGCTATCTCTGTAACTCAAAGTATTTCCTTCCAGTAGGTGTCATCCAGCCATGTGGTGCACAAAGTATCCACAAGGTCCTCCATCTCTTCCAGTGTGGGAGTTGCTTCTGTCTCTGTGTCCCAAATGGTAACATATTCCCTACACTTTTGACCAGAGCCCTTTCTTTTTGGGCCAGAGTCAAATGTATTCCACTATGTAGGGGATAGGGTGCAAAAAGTCCCTAGTGTCTATGTGGGAGCTGGCTATATTTGACGTCCCTCATCGCGCTCAGCAGAGTTGATTACTGAAGCATGCTGCTGGAATGGGACTGATTGTCACCAGGGATGGAGTTAGCATCAAGGTCATCACAGTGCTATCCTTATAACACACCTCAAAGGTGTAGGTTTATGGAACGACTCCAGTCCCTATTAATTGTTAAAATGGATCACTGGAAGGTGTATTTATATATTGAGATGACGTTTTATTTGGGTGTTTTGGCTGTTTTCCAAAAAAACAATCCCGTTTGCACGTATTCCTTTTTGGAGGTTTGCTTTGACAAAAAAAAGATAGCCATCAAATGCTTCCAACTACTATTGTGGTATAACCTGAGACTGGCATTTCTCATGAAAATCATGCACATACTCTACAGTGTTGTGACTCAGCACATCTGGTAGGATTGGATCAGTAGAAAAAGTGTGAATTTCAATTCAAGTAACGAGAGGAGGAGTCTAATTTGGAAGTGAAATGGGCAAATATGTGTGTATGGTAATGATCATCTGCTCACCGAATTACAGGCCAGCCGGTCGGTTCTACCAGTGCGCTGCCGCCTCCTTCCCTTTGAGCTGCAGAGACTGGAGAGAGACCTTTTCAGACCTTTACATTTTTATGTGCAAACTTTGAATTATGTTCGGGATTAAATAAGGCATGACTAATGCGTTCTGATTTCAAAGGGAGTCAATCTATGTATCCTAACAGGCCAGACAAGACCTCCCGTCACACCCCCCGGCCGAAAATATACCTACTAATTTGTTTCAGTATTGAGCCTTCAAGTGGCCGTCTGTTGAATGCAGAAGGTTCCCCCTCTTATCTGTGTTCACAAAATGGCGCCGGTCTTTTATCTTGCAAACCGTGATTTAGAAGGCCCTACTGTAGTGTGTGATTGTGAATGAGTCTGGAAGGATTCAATCAGTTTCATTTGTACAGACACTGTTGACATCCATAGAAAACACTGGTACTCGTACTACAGATGGAACACAGACAGACTGAAGATTAGGAACCGTAGTCCAATTAAAGCTGGCTGTTTCTCTTGATGTCTTGTTTATGACATCCGTGTGTTACTCACTGTTAGAAGGCCAGGTATGCCTCTCGGGTGGCGCCTACCTCAGTCTACACAACAACTTTGTTCCAAATAGCACCATATCCCCTGTATAGTGCACTTCATTTGACAAGTACACAATAAAGCAATCGACGCAATGGACTATATCACTTCAGTATGTTCCCATTTTATTTCAGCAACAAAACAACAACAGAAATGATCTCGTTTTGTTTTATGACGCTCTAATCTTTCAGTGACTGTAGTGTTTAGTCTTCTTGGCCTCAGAAGTAGCTGTCAATGACTTCAGTATGCTCTTTAATAAGACTTTAAAGACTCTTTGGACTCTGTTAACACAACAATAAAGCAAACTTCTTAAAGTGAACTGAGCAACCGTTTCTGATCGTCTATAAAAGCACAGCATCATCCTAATATTCAAGTCATGGCATTAACGGATTGGTTAAATGCAAAACATAATGACGTGATAAATAGCCATTATGCGTCGCCATATTGTCCCTACGGAGAAACATCTGTAAGAAGAGATGGCAACTTGAAAATGACATTTTGTATACAGACCTCCAAAGACCATGGCCAAACTAAAAAAAAAAGGCCTTTAGTTTCCAGAATAGAGAAAACACAATACTTGAAGAAGAAAAGTGGCTTAGCCTCATTCTCTGATAATTGTATCTGTTTCTAACACACACAAACACAAACACACACACATACACACACTGAGTGGATGAGATGAGCTCCCAGTCTGCAACAAATGAAGCCAGTTCTGCTCTGCCCTTGGAGCCGTGGATCAGGCAGTGACTGAAGCACTTCTGTCCCAGTGTAACGCTGTAACACTTGGTCTTGTCCCTAGTCGCTGCCTGGATCAGAGAAGCTGCGCTGCCATCATCCCAGAGCTGGCAGCAATAAGGCCAGGCTTAGAATGACAAATTGGTTGGGGGAACTGATGATAGCAGGCCAAGAAAGATACTTTGAAGAGGAAACGGCGGACTGGTTTGTGACAAGCATGCAAATGATATAGTCAAGTGTATACATGTCTGAAGGCCCTGCAATGTGGAATGAGCCTATCCCAAAGAAGATGTGGCACAAGCCATTCTCGTCAACACTAAACACACTGAGGCGTTTAGCTCAGAAGTATCTTGAATTAACAGAAGAATTAGAGCTTCTCTGTCTTGTCTCTTGTTGCCTGACCTGAATCTGCACAAAATAGAACTCAAAATACTTATTCTTCCATTTGCTCTGCATTAATTCAATTCAGATAGTCAGTGTGATGCCTATAATCTTAGGTCTATGTATGGATAGCTGTGTGAGTGACAATGTGTCAATGTGTTGGTCAATAATTGCATGTGTCCCAAAATAAGATCTGCAATTATGACTGATGCTACTTCAATGAGTTCTATCGGCAGTTTCCATATTCTTTAAATGAAGTTATTATCATTTAGTTTAAAAATCTAAACGCGTTTAAACAGACATTATGTTTTTCTAATTATGTTTCTATTGTATAATCGGATGAGCTATTGATTACAAATGTACAGTGCATTCGGAAAATATTCAGACCCCTTGACTTTTTCCACATTTTGTTATGTTACAGCCTTTTTCTAAAATGGATTAAATTAATTATTTTCCTCATCAATCTACACACAGTACCCCATAATGACAAAGGGAAAACAGGTTTATAGAATATTTTGCAAATATATTAAATTATTTACATAAGTATTCAGACCCTTTGCTTTGAGACTTGAAAATTAGCTCAGGTGCATCCTGTTTCCATTGATCATCCTTGAGATGTTTCTACAATTTGATTGGAGTCCCCCTGTGGTAAATGCAATTGATTAGACATGATTTGGAAAGGCACACACCTGTCTATTTAAGGTCCCACAGTTGACAGTGCTTGTCAGAGCAAAAATCAAGCCATGGGGTTGAAGGAATTGTCAGTAGAGCTCCGAGACAAGATTGTGTTGAGGCACAGATCTGGGGAATGGTACCAAAATATTTCTGCAGCATTTCATGTCTCCAAGAACACAGTGATTTCCATAATTCTTAAATGGAAGAAATTTGGAACCACCAAGACTCTTCCTAGAGCTGGCCACCTGGACAAACTGAGAAATCGGAGGAGAAGGGCCTTGTTCAGGGAGGTGACCAAGAACCCGATGGTCACTCTGACAGAGCTCCAGAGTTCCTCTGTGGAGATGGGAGAATCTTACAGAAGGACAACCATCTCAGCAGCACTCCACCAATCAGGCCTTTATGGTAGAGTTGCCAGACGGAAGCCACTCCTCAGTAGAAGACACATGACAGCCCGCTTGGAATTTGCCAAAAGGCACCTAAAGGACTCTCAGACCATGAGAAACAAGATTCTCTGGTCTGATGAAACAAAGATTGAACTCTTTGGCTTGAATGCCAAGCGTCACGTCTGAGGAAACCTGGCACAAGTCTATGAGGGTCTTTGAGTGAACCAGTCAGGGCCCGTACTTGAACCCGATCTAACATCTCTGGAGAGACCTGAAATTAGCAGCGATGCTCCCCATCCAATCTGACAGAGCTTGAGAAGCTCTGCAGAGAAGAATGGGAGAAACTCCTCAAATACAGGTGTGTCTCGAGGCATTAATCGCTGCCAAAGGTTCTTCTACAAAGTACTGAGTAAAGGCTCTGAATACTATTTAAATGTGATATTTCATTTTTTTATTGATCATTATGGGGTACTGAGTGTAGATTGATTAGAAAAAAGAAAAAAAAGAAAAAAATTTTTAGAATAAGGCTGTAACGTGACAAAATGTGGAAAAAGTCAAGGGGTCCGAATACTTTCCGAATCCACTTTATAAGTAAATGGTGAAGCGTGATTAATCACTCCAGAGAACGCCTTTCCTCTGCTCCAGAGTCCAATGACGGTGAGCTTTACACCACTCCAGCCAACGCTTGGCATATTTCATGGTGATCTTAGGCTTGTGTGTGGCTGCTCGGCCATGGAAAACCATTTCATGAAGCTCCTGATGAAAAGTTCTTATACTGATGTAACCGATGTGAAATGACTAGCTAGTTAGCGGGTTGCGTGCTAATAGCGTTTGAATCGGTGACGTCACTCGCTCTGAGACCTTGAAGTAGTTGTTCCCCTTGCTCTGCAGCTTTTGTGGAGTGATGCGTAACGATGCTTCGAGGGTGGCTGTTGTCGATGTGTGCAGAGGGTCCCTGGTTCGAGCCCAGGTAGGGGCGAGGAGAGGGACGGAAGCTAAACTGTTACATTGGTGCCGTGACCCGGATCCCTGGTTGCTGCGGAAAAGGAGGAGGTCAAAAAGGGGGGTGAGTGTAACCGATGTGAAATGGTTAACGGAGTGCACGCAAATAGTGTTTCAATCGGTGACGTCACTCGCTCTGAGACCTTGAAGTAGTTGTTCCCCTTGCTCAGCAAGGGCTGTGGCTTTTGTGGAGCGATGGGTAACGATGCTTCGAGGGTGACCGTTGATGTGTGCAGAGGGTCCCTGGTTCGAGCCCAGGTAGGGGCGAGGAGAGGGACGGAAGCTAAACACTGTCGTTGCTTCCAGAGAACTCTGTAGTGAGTGCTGCATTCGAGGACAGACTCATTTAACGCGCTACACACTTCAGCACTTGGCGGTACCGTTCTGTGAGCTTGTGCGGCCTACCACTTCAGAGCTGAGCCATTGTTGCTCCTAGACTTTTCCACTTCAAAATAACAGCACTTACAGTTGACCAGGGCAGCTCATACCTCATGGCAGAACTTTGACGAACTAACTTGTTGGAAAGGTGACGGGTGCCACGTTGAAAGTCACTGAGCTCTTCAGAAAAGGCCATTTTATTGACAGTGTTTGTCTATGGAGATTGCATGGCGGTGTGCTCGATTGTATACACCTGTCAGCAACAGGTTTGGCTGAAATAGCCAAATCCAATAATTTGAAGAGGTGTTCACATACTTTTGTATATATAGTATATATAAGCCCATATACTTACCTGTCATTATGGGTTAACTTAGTTGAATATGCAGCATGTCATGTAACTTGACTATGCAGTAAGTTATGTAACTTGACTATGCAGTAAGTTATGTAACTTGACTATGCAGTAAGTCATGTAACTGTTTGTTACATGCAATGTGCTTTGTGGACTTCACTGGACAGAAGTTGCTCTCCGGTTTTGTGACGAAGGAAAGGTGTGGATGAGTTTATTCTGCCACTCTGTCTTCTTTTGTCTCAGCCTTTAGGTCTATATATCACAAGGCATATGAACCAAAAGGTTATAGAGAAAACAACTTAATTATCACAACACATAGGTTGTAATATGTGTTTTTTTCTGGTTTGGCTTCCCCTGTGATTTTACCCACACACCCGCTACTGTTAATACTTAAGGTAATGACAATCATTTTTCTCTGGTACTTCTAACAGCAAGGCATCTGTTCTGGTTTGTTGCATGTATTATAAAATAGCAACGTGAGAGTTTTCCCAAGGTTTGGTGCAGCCAAGGACGTTCACTAGCTTATTTTTTGTTGTGCTCTGATTACACGCACGTATCCAGGTCAGCAGTTTACACAGATGACTTCGCCATATGAAAAACCTTCCATAGAAAAATATACTTAGCTAGCTAGCTACCTCCTTTTAACTTTTAGCCTTCTGCTAGCTAGCTGCTACTGTTTCACAGCAACTATATTTGCACCCGGTTTTAAGAACTCTGAGATTCAGCTAAAAAGATATTAGCATTGTCAGAAATAATACAAAAAGGTAACACATTGTTGGTTTGTGCACGTGAGAGAGGTAAAATTGTGAATGTTATCAAAACTGCTACACTTACAAAAACGTATCCAAATGGATCTAAGTCTACTGGTCCCCGTACGGACGCTGTAGCCTCGTTTTAGTCTGACGACTAGAATTTGAGCTATGTTTGGGGAAAAAAAAAACATTTTCTGACGACCCTAATGCTAAACAACTCCTGTCAACAACAAAAAATCCAGTAGATTGGTTCTCGGTAAAGGCCAAGAACGAGAGGCGAGGAGGGTGTTGTGTACCTCCAATCATGTTGATTTGTGAATCGTCATCCACATTGGTGTCATATTGGCTTACATATGATGGTAGGGGGATTGAACCAACGCATACTAAAGTCGAGCCAACCGGCTAGAACAAAACTGATGGTCAAACACAGTGAGTGGTTGGTCTATTACTAACAAGCGGCGCCGTTTACCTTGTCATTGCATTATTTTCCTGGCACCTTAGTCAAAGGACTAAGGACTAGCATCTTCTGAGTGCCTTTGGACTGTTTCTCATGGAAATTAGCCCTCCTCCAAGCCAAAACAATTATGGCAATGCATTGGCTACACTACAGAACTGCTGTAAGCATGGCGTGGCGTGTCAAAGTGCAGGCAGGACATCAGACAAATAGTAGGTTTTGAAGGAGATAAGCGATTGGTTCACACTGGTTTGAGTAGTTCATGTAGTATATAGTATATATTTCTGATCCGTTATTACATCATATGATGTGCTTTATAATGCATTATACACTGTTCATAAGAAGCTATAATGCATTACGAAGAGGGTATTCAAAATGTTACTAACACTTTTTTTCTCGTCTCTAATTGTAATTGCTTTGCAAGTTGGGCTCATTATGGCAAAGTGCTTTTATTTGTGCTTTCCTTAAGGAGATATACTTTAGTCTTACCTTCATCTTATACACTAAATACTAAACACACATGGAAACTAGTAAAAACCCACAGAGCTTGGAGGGAAGTTCATTAGTGCTTCGTGCCCTGTCAGCCTGTCTGTGAGTCTGTGTTGTTTCACTGTTTGACTGACAGAGTCTATCTAAAAACATGGCAACTGTCGTGTAGGTTTTTTACCATTAAAATGATATTCAATTAGGCTTTGATGGCGTATTGCCTGAAACCACGCCTTTATAATGATTTCAGGTAGAACATTCAAGTTGAAATATGTTCTTGCCTTGGAGCCCCATCAAAATAATTGTTTTGATATGTCGTGTTTTATTTGGCACAGACAATAATTGGAAATGATCCTAGCTAGGGAAAATATTTTTTGGGGGGAGTTATGTTGACTGAAACGAGCTACAGTCCCTTGGCTTGATATGATGGGATTTGAGTCCAACATCAGGCATATAGAAAGTCCGTCAGTGGTTTGGGGGGAGTGGGAGAGAAAGTGTTTCTGTGTGGCTGTGTTGTCACTTTGATTGCATGTCCAAAGTAGTAGCTGGATAATAATACAGGGATTGAAACCTCCCAAATTGCCTAGGGCTAATGATCAGGTGGGTGGGGGGGGGGGGGGGGGGGGGGTGGGGGGGGTTGGAGGAGGCTGTTGGTGAAACACAGCTAGCCTTTCCATTTCTATGGAAAACTTTCAATTATTGTTCACTGAATGCTTCTCCACACATCTGGGACATTTGTATCCTTCCTTATTCTATACTGTATCTATTATTTTCTATTCATATCCCTTTCATAATGTCTATACACACCATCATATATATATATATATATATATATACAGTGGGGAGAACAAGTATTTGATACACTGCCGATTTTGCAGGTTTTCCTACTTACAAAGCATGTAGAGGTCTGTCATTTTTATCATAGGTACACTTCAACTGTGAGAGACGGAATCTAAAACAAAAATCCAGAAAATCACATTGTATGATTTTTAAGTAATTAATTTGCATTTTATTGCATGACATAAGTATTTGATCACCTACCAACCAGTAAGAATTCCGGCTCTCACAGACCTGTTAGTTTTTCTTTAAGAAGCCCTCCTGTTCTCCACTCATTACCTGTATTAACTGCACCTGTTTGAGCTCGTTACCTGTATAAAAGACACCTGTCCACACACTCAATCAAACAGACTCCAACCTCTCCACAATGGCCAAGACCAGAGAGCTGTGTAAGGACATCAGGGATAAATTGTAGACCTGTACAAGGCTGGGATGGGCTACAGGACAATAGCCAAGCAGCTTGGTGAGAAGGCAACAACTGTTGGCACAATTATTAGAAAATGGAAGAAGTTCAAGATGACGGTCAATCACCCTCGGTCTGGGGCTCCATGCAAGATCTCACCTCGTGGGGCATCAATGATCATGAGGAATGTGAGGGATCAGCCCAGAACTACACGGCAGGACCTGGTCAATGACCTGAAGAGAGCTGGGACCACAGTCTCAAAGAAAACCATTAGTAACACACTACGCCATCATGGATTAAAATCCTGCAGCGCATGCAAGGTCCCCCTGCTCAAGCCAGCGCATGTCCAGGCCCGTCTGAAGTTTGCCAATGACCATCTGGATGATCCAGAGGAGGAATGGGAGAAGGTCATGTGGTCTGATGAGACAAAAATAGAGCTTTTTGCTCTAAACTCCACTCGCCGTGTTTGGAGGAATAGAAGGATGAGTACAACCCCAAGAACACCATCCCAACCGTGAAGCATGGAGGTGGAAACATCATTCTTTGGGGATGCTTTTCTGCAAAGGGGACAGGACGACTGCACCGTATTGAAGGGAGGATGGATGGGGCCATGTATCGCGAGATCTTGACCAACAACCTCCTTCCCTCAGTAAGAGCATTGAAGATGGGTCGTGGCTGGGTCTTCCAGCATGACAACGACCCGAAACACACAGCCAGGGCAACTAAGGAGTGGCTCCGTAAGAAGCATCTCAAGGTCCTGGAGTGGCCTAGCCAGTCTCCAGACCTGAACCCAATAGAAAATCTTTGGAGGGAGCCGAAAGTCCGTATTGCCCAGCGACAGCCCCGAAACCTGAAGGATCTGGAGAAGGTCTGTATGGAGGAGTGGGCCAAAATCCCTGCTGCAGTGTGTGCAAACCTGGTCAAGAACTACAGGAAACGTATGATCTCTGTAATTGCAAACTAAGGTTTCTGTACCAAATATTCAGTTCTGCTTTTCTGATGTATCAAATACTTATGTCATGCAATAAAATGCAAATGAATTAATTAAAAATCATACAATGTGATTTTCTGGATTTTTGTTTTAGATTCCTTCTCTCACAGTTGAAGTGTACGTATGATAAAAATTACAGACCTCTACATGCTTTGTAAGTAGGAAAACCTGCAAAATTGTCAGTGTATCAAATACTTGTTCTCCCCACTGTATATATACATTCCAGACTCTGACAATGTTCGTTGTAATATTTATATTTTTCTTAATTCCTTTCTATGAATGTTTTGTTATGTATTGATCATGTCACTACTGTACTGTTGGAGCTAGGAATAAAAACATTTAGTTACACCCGCGGTAACATCTGCAAAATATGTGTACGCAACCAATACGATTTGATTTGTTTTGAAATAGGTAGAGTAGACTACAAGCACATAATTTAGTACTGATAAATCCTATATCGTTTAGTACTGATAAATCCTGTATCATTTAGTACTGATACATCCTGTATCATTTAGTACTGATAAATCCTATATCATTTAGTACTGTTAAATCCTGTATCATTTAGTACTGATAAATCCTATATCATTTAGTACTGATACAATCTGTATCATTTAGTACTGATAATTCCTATATCATTTAGTACTGATACATCCTGTATCATTTAGTACTGATAAATCCTATATCATTTAGTACTGTTAAATCCTATATAATTTAGTACTTTTCAATCCTATATAATTTAGTACTGATACATCATGTATCATTTAGTACTGATAAATCCTATATCGTTTAGTACTGATACATCCTGTATCATTTAGTACTGATACATCCTGTATCATTTAGTACTGATAAATCCTATATAATTTAGTACTGTTAAATCCTGTATCATTTAGTACTGATAAATCCTATATCATTTAGTACTGATACATCCTGTATCATTTAGTACTGATAAATCCTATATCATTTAGTACTGATACATCCTGTATCATTTAGTACTGATAAATCCTATATCATTTAGTACTGATACATCCTGTATCATTTAGTACTGATAAATCCTATATCATTTAGTACTGTTAAATCCTATATAATTTAGTACTGATACATCATGTATCATTTAGTACTGATAAATCCTATATCGTTTAGTACTGATACATCCTGTATCATTTAGTACTGATAAATCCTATATCGTTTAGTACTGATACATCCTATAGGAAAACATTATAACTCCAAGAGCATTTACTCCCGAGTGGCGCAGCGGTCTAAGGCACTGCATCTCAGTGCTAGAGGCATCACTACAGACCCTGGTTCGATCCCAGGCTGTATCACAACCGGCCATGATCTGGAGTCCCATAAGGTGGCGCACAATTGGCTCAGCATCATCCGGGTTAGGTGAGGGTTTGGCCGGGATAGGCAGGGATCATTGTAAAAACAAAAAAAACATGAAATAAAGGTTAAATAAAAAATAATCAGAAAATAATAATTATTAAAATACTGGACAGTCAGACAGGTATAAAGCTAAGGCACACACAACACTCATACAACTGCATAGATCATGTAATACTGGATCAAATTTGAGTATATCTGGTATTTCAGGAATCCATTGCTGGTGAATCCTTTCATCGTAACAAAACAATATTCCAAAAAGACTTGTTTTTTGTGCTTGTTCCATTCTTTATATTCACTTCCTGTCAGCGGCTCTTGTCATTGTGTACAGTTCCACCTGCAGTGGAATCCCATAGACAGCATTTTTTTTCTTCCTGCCTCAAATCAAAAACATTGAACTCACATGATCAAAGCCATTTGATAATCCTGGAACTAGAGCGTTGCTTTAATCCCAGTGAGAGAAAAATGTATTTTTTTTATATATATTTTTTTTTTAATAAACAATGTACCGCGGTAAACACAAAAAATTTCAGAAAAAAAGTACATGGAATTGCAGTTGACTAAATGTAGCAACAGCAAGGCACTTTGTAGAGATAGCCAGGAAGTTAGCTGAACGGATAAAGCATCTCTGAGTATGTGCAGAGAATACCAGTGGTGCCCAATGGCCCCCACTCACCCGACATACCAATGTGTGCCTCCCCCCCAAAAAAGCCCCTGTCTGCTTGACACTGGGAGTGAATGGTGCTCTTGTTTTCAGGTTTGTAGGGAGTCTGCCTTGAACGTGAACAGCATGGGTTGTATCCTGCATGGGCTATGACCGCCTATGGAATGAAAACTAATGTAGTTCCCTAGCGTAGCTATTTCACTACCTAGCACTGAAAGAAGAGAGTGAGTGCTAGGTCTTCTTCACCGAGATATTTTCTATTGCCGTCTATTAACCCCCTAGAGGAGATGTCTGCGCCCTGCAAAAAAATCTAAACTGAACAAATATATAAATGCAATATGTAAAGTGTTTCATGAGCTGAAATAAAAGACGCCAAACATGTACATATGCACAAAAGGCTTATTTCTCTTAGAATTTGCGCACACGTTTGTTGCTAAAATAATCCATCCAGCTGACAGGTGTGGCACATCAAGGACCTGATAAAACAGCATGATCATTACACAGGTGCACCTTGTACTGGGACAATAAAAGGCCACTCTAAAATGTGTAGATTTGTCACACAACACTAAGCCATAGATGTCAAAAAATGTTGAGAAAGTGTGTAATTGGCATGCTGACTGCAGCAATGTCCACCAGAGCTGTTGCAAAATCATTTAATGCTAATTTCTCTACCATAATCCTACTCCAGCGTTGTTTTAGAGAATTTGGCAGTACGTCCAACTGGCCTCACAAGTGCAGACCACGTGTAACCACGACAACCCAGGACCTCCACATCCGGGCTTCTTCACCTGCAGGATATTCTGAGAGAGACCCAGACAGCTGATGGAACTGTGGGTTTGCATAACCTAAGAATCTTTGCACAAACCGTCAGAAACCGTCTCAGGGAAGCTCATCTATGTGATCGTCGTCCTCCCCAGAGTCTTGACCTGACTGCAGTTCGGTGTCATAACCAACTCAGTGGGCAAATGCTCACCTTCGATGTCCACTAACACGCTGGAGAAGTGTGATCTTCACAGATGAATCCAAGTTTCAACTGTACTGGGGAGATGGCCAAAGTGTGTATGGTGTCGTGTGGGCGAGCGGTTTGCTGATGTCAACGTTGTGAACAGAGTGCTCCATGGTGGAGGTGGGGTTATGGTATGGGCAGGTATAAGCTACGGACAACGAAAACAATTGCATTTTATCGATGTCAATTTGATTGCACAGAGATACTGTGATGAGATCCTGAGGCCCATTGTCATGCCATTCATCCACCGCCATCACCTCATATTTCAGCATGATAATCCACGGCCCCACGTCGCACGGATCTGTATAAAATTCCTGGAAGCTGAAATTGTCCCAGTTCTTCAATGGCCTGCATACTCACCAGACATGTCACCCATTGAGCATGTTTGGGATGCTCTGGATCGTGTACAACAGCGTGTTCCAGTTACTGCCAATATCCAGCAACTTCTCACAGCCATTGAAGAGGAGTGGGACAACATTCCACAGTCCACAATCAACAGCCTGATCAACTCTATGCGAAGGAGATGTGTTGTACTGTATGAGGAAAATGGTGGTCTCACCAGATACTGACTGGTTTTCTGATCCACGCCCCTACCTTTTTTGTGAAGGTATCTGTAGCCAACAGATGCATACAAATATCTGTATTCCCAGTCATGTGAAATCAATAGCTTTGGGCCTAATGAATTTATTTCAATTGACTGATTTCCTTATATGAACTGTAACTTTTTGAAATAAAATCTTTGAAATTGTTACATGTTGAGGTGATATTTTTGTTGAATGTAATTAGCATATTAAAACAATTCACAGCCAAAGCTGTCAGTTTTAGCTGTCATCCGCCGATGTCGTCCTTCTGCATCTACGGTGAAATGTGGCAGAGCTAGAGGAGTGTTTGTTAGACAATGAGACATCCCCAAAAAAATCTGTCTTCTCATGAAGAACATCTATAGCGTCCGAAAGGTGTGGCCTACTAACTCTCACAAACACGACGGTGTTCTCCGACCATCACAAGTGTCAGGAGACTCGTCTGAAGTCCGTACAGCCGATCTGCCAACTCCTGTCTGTAGTGTCCGAACAGTTTGGGCTACACACTAATATGACCCCTCTATGGAAAGGTGAGCCCTCTGTGGTGAGTAAAGTAAGACATTAGGAGGCGGTGTAGATGTGAAGTTAAAGGTGTGAAGTAAAAAATATATTTTGTAAAATTGTTGCTATTGTGCTATAGCTAGAAAAGCTACTGTAATCTCCTCTACTGTAGTATTTTAGTCTACTCTACTGTAGTCTCCCCTACTGTAGTCTCCTCTACTCTAGTCTCTTCTAGTGTAGTGTCCTCTACTGTAGTCTCATAGTGTCCCCTACTGTATTCTCTTCTACTGCAGTCTCATAGTCTCCTCTACTGTAGTCTCCTCTAATGTAGTCTCCTCTACTGTAATCTCCTCTACTATAGTCTCCTCTACTGTAGTGTCCTCTACTGTAGTCTCATAGTCTCCCCTACTGTAGTCTTCTCTACTGTACTCTCATAGTCTCAACTACTGTAGTCTCCTCTACTGTAGTCTCATAGTCTCCTCTACTCTAGTCTCCTCTACTCTAGTCTCCTCTACTGTAGTCTCATAGTGTCCCCTACTGTATTTTCTTCTACTGTAGTCTCATAGTCTCCTCTACTGTAGTCTCCTCTATCTAGTCTCCTCTACTGTAGTCTCCTCTGCTCTAGTCAAGTCTACTGTAGTCATCTCTACTATAGTCTCCTCCACGGTAGTCTCCTAGTTTCCTCTACTGTAGACTCTTCTACTGTAGTCTCCTCTACTGTAGTCTCCTCTATCTAGTCTCCTCTACTGTAGTCTCCTCTATCTAGTCTCCTCTACTGTAGTCTCCTCTATCTAGTCTCCTCTACTGTAGTCTCCTCTATCTAGTCTCCTCTACTGTAGTCTCCTCTATCTAGTCTCCTCTACTGTAGTCTCCTCTGCTCTAGTCAAGTCTACTGTAGTCGTCTCTACTATAGTCTCCTCCACGGTAGTCTCCTAGTTTCCTCTACTGTAGTCTCCTCTACTGTAGTCTCTTCTACTGTAGTCTCCTCTATCTAGTCTCCTCCTATGTAGTCTCTTCTACTGTAGTCTCCTCTACTGTAGTCTCCTCTACTGTAGACTCTTCTACTGTAGTCTCCTCTACTGTAGTCTCCTCTACTGTAGACTCTTCTACTGTAGTCTCCTCTACTGTAGTCTTCTCTACTGTAGTCTCCTAGTTTCCTCTACTGTAGTCTCCTCTACTGTAGACTCTTCTACTGTAGTCACCTCTACTGTAGTCTTCTCTACTGTAGTCTCCTAGTTTCCTTTACTGTAGTCTCCTCTACTGTAGTTTCCTCTACTGTAGTCTCCTCTACTGTAGTCTTCTCTACTGTAGTCTCCTAGTTTCCTCTCTTGTAGTCTCCTCTACTGTAGTCTCCTAGTTTCCTCTACTGTAGTCTCTTCTACTGTAGTCTCCTCTACTGTAGTATCCTCTACTGTAGTCTCCTCTACTGTAGTCTCCTCTACTGTAGTCTCCTAGTTTCCTCTACTGTAGTCTCCTCTACTGTATGGATAATGACGCTGGAGGGGATGGCTGCCATTTTCCGGCCTCCTAACCAACTGTGCTATTTTGTTTGTTTTTCCGAATTGTTTGTAACTTATTTTGTACATAATGTTGCTGCTACCGTCTCTTATGACCAAAAAGAGCTCCTGGAAATCCGAACAGCGAATAGTGTTATCAGTGTGAAGAAAAGACAGAGAAAAACGGGGAGGAGGGCGGGGTGCCAGTAGGTAAAGCACCATTACCCTCTGTATTATTGGCCAAAGTGCAATCATTTGAAAACAAACGGGATGATCTACGATTAGACAATCCTACCAATGGGACATAAAAAACTGAGTAATCTTGTTTCACAGAGACGTGGCTAAACGACGACACGGATAATATAGAGCTGGATAATATAGAGCTGGATAATATAGAGCTGGATAATATAGAGCTGGCTGGCTTCTCCGAGCATCGGCAGGCCAGCGCAGCTACGTCTGGTAAGACGAGGGGTGGGGTGTGTGTCTATTTGCCAATATCTGCTGGTGCGTGATGTCTAATATTAAAGAAGTCTCGAGGTATTGCTCGCCTGAGGTAGAATACCTCATGATAAGCTGTAGACCACACTATCTACCAAGAGAGTTCTCATCTATAATATTTGTAGCCATCTATTTACCACCACAAACCATTGCTGGCACTAATACCGCACTCAATGAGCTGTATAATCCATAAGCAAACAAGAAAATGCTCATCCAGAAGCGGCGCTCCAAGTGGCCGGGGACTTTAATGCAGGCAAACTGAACTCGGTTTTACCTAATTTGTATCAGCATGTCACATGTGCAACCAGAGGGAAAACATTTACACCACCTTTACTCCACACACAGAGCTGCATATACGGCTCTCCTTCACCGTCCATTTGGCAAATCTGACCATAATTCTATCCTCCTGATTCCTGCTTACCAGCAAAAACTTAAACAGGAAGTACCAGTGACTCGCTCGATACGGAAGTAGTAAGGCTCGCTTCGAGGCAAGGAACACTGAAGCATGCATGAGAGCGTCAGCTGTTCCAGACGACTGTGTGATCATGCTCTCCGTAGCCGATGTGAGCAAGACCTTTAAACAGGTCAACATTCACAAGGCCGCAGGGCCAGACGGATTACCAGGATGCGTACTCCATTCATGCGCTGACCAACTGGCAAGTGTCTTCACTGATATGTTCAACCGCTCCCTGATCGAGTTTGTAATACCTACATGTTTCAAACAGACCACCATAGTCCCTGTGCCCAAGAAAGTGAAGGTAACCTGCCTAAATGACCACCGCCCCATGGCACTCACGTCTGTAGCCATGAAGTACTTTGAAAGGCTGATCATAGCTCACATCAACAACATCATGCCGGAAACCCTAGACCCACTTCAATACGGATACTGCCCCAACAGATTCACAGATGACGCAATCTCTATCGCACTCCATACTGCCCTTTCCCACCTGGACAAGAGGAACACCTATGTTAAAATGCTGTTCATTGGCTACAGCTCAGCGTTTAACACCACACACTTCATCACTAAGCTAAGGACCTTGGGACACAACACTTCCTTCTGCAACTGAAAGTGCAACATTTCTAGAAACATACTGTCAAAACACATAGGATGAACTGGGACGTACAAACACATTTCTAGAAACATACTGTCAAAACACAGAGGATGAACTGGGACGTACAAACACATTTCTAGAAACATACTGTCAAAACACAGGAAGAACTGGGACGTACAAACACATTTCTAGAAACATACTGTCAAAACACAGAGGATGAACTGGGACGTACAAACACATTTCTAGAAACACACTGTCAAAACACAGAGGATGAACTGGGACGTACAAACACATTTCTAGAAACACACTGTCAAAACACAGAGGATGAACTGGGACGTACAAACACATTTCTAGAAACACACTGTCAAAACACATAGGATGAACTGGGACGTACAAACACATTTCTAGAAACATACTGTCAAAACACAGAGGATGAACTGGGACGTACAAACACATTTCTAGAAACATACTGTCACTATTTGACTTCAAAACAAAGCGATTGGGCTCTTTGATCTGGATAGCTAACATATACCAATACACAGAGCAGATATTTCCTGGGGCTGTAATGAGTGAGCTAATATATTTTAACAGGATTAACAGCATTCAAATCACATTTCGTTCTCTTAGCAGAACAAAACAATGGTGTTCATAGAATGTATGTTCATTTATTAAAGCTGCAGAGAAGCTTAATGTACATCCCAAATGGCACCCTATTTCATACAAAGCGCACTACTTTTGAACAGGGTCCTATGGGGCACTGGTCAAAAGTGGTGCATAACATAGGGAATTGGGTCTCATTTTGGGATGCACCCTAAATGTAATGCGTGCTTATCTCATCCATGAATATTTCATCAATAAACTAGACGCAATGCAGCTATCGGTGAATCTGTCTCTGAGTGTTAAAATGAAATCTGTGTTATGTGTTTTCATTATCTGAAATCTGAATACAATGGTTATGAGATTGATTTCAACGTAAATGTAATACCGTATAATTAAGGTTCTGACTGTCTAATCTACAAAATCACCCTCTGGTCTGGTGCACTGGTAGATCCGATAGGGAACACGTCACATTATCGACAAGCACAGCAAAGGTCCTTGGATTACACCAACCACATAATTATGTATTGTTCTAGTCCAGAGCCAAGATCAATCAATCAATCAATCAATCCTATTTTAAGTGTCACATGCTTCGTAAACAACACATGTAGACGAACAGTAAAACACTTACTTACGGGCTCTTCCCAACAATGCCGAAAGGTGATTTTTGTTTTTGTGCGAGAAAAGTATACATGATCTGAAACACGAGTTGGGAGGAGTCGTGGTGACACTTCAATTGGTCACTAAACTACCCTGAAGTCCTGCCATTTACTAGAGACAACAGTATATTGCACATCTAGGATCGCTTTGAGCACCACTGTCATTTATTTAGTGCTTCCAAACACTGAAAAGCTGAGACTCTCATGAACGTGTACGTCTTATCTGTTTTGCTCTGTGACGTTCACAAGCCACACACCAGTGGTTAGAAGGTACATGGATCTTCTACATAGAAGATACTAGGACATCCCAGGACATAGTGTCTATAATACTGTAAGGGGTTCTTCTACATAGAAGATACTAGGACATCCCAGGACGTAGTGTCTATAATACTGTAAGGGGTTCTTCTACATAGAAGATACTAGGACATCCCAGGACGTAGTGTCTATAATACTGTAAGGGGTTCTTCTACATAGAAGATACTAGGACATCCCAGGACGTAGTGTCTATAATACTGTAAGGGGTTCTTCTACATAGAAGATACTAGGACATCCCAGGACGTAGTGTCTATAATACTGTAAGGGGTTCTTCTACATAGAAGGTACCAGGACATCCCAGGACATAGTGTCTAGAGTACTGTAAGGGGTTCTTCTACATAGAAGGTACTAGGACATCCCAGGACATAGTGTCTAGAATACTGTAAGGGGTTCTTCTACATAGAAGGTACTAGGACATCCCAGGACATAGTGTCTATAATACTGTAAGGGGTTCTTCTACATAGAAGGTACTAGGACATCCCAGGACATAGTGTCTAGAATACTGTAAGGGGTTCTTCTACATAGAAGGTACTAGGACATCCCAGGACATAGTGTCTAGAATACTGTAAGGGGTTCTTCTACATAGAAGGTACTAGGACATCCCAGGACATAGTGTCTAGAATACTGTAAGGGGTTCTTCTACATAGAAGGTACTAGGACATCCCAGGACATAGTGTCTATAATACTGTAAGGGGTTCTTCTACATAGAAAATCATAGGAGGTACCAGAACATAGTGTCTATAATACTGTAAGGGGTTCTTCTACATAGAAGGTACTAGGAAATCCCAGGACATAGTGTCTATAATACTGTAAGGGGTTCTTCTACATAGAAGGTACTAGGAAATCCCAGGACATAGTGTCTATAATACTGTAAGGGGTTCTTCTACATAGGAAATCATAGGAGGTACCAGAACATAGTGTCTATAATACTGTAAGGGGTTCTTCTACATAGAAGGTACTAGGAAATCCCAGGACATAGTGTCTATAATACTGTAAGGGGTTCTTCTACATAGAAGGTACTAGGAAATCCCAGGACATAGTGTCTAGAATACTGTAAGGGGTTCTTCTACATAGAAGATACTAGGAAATCCCAGGACATAGTGTCTATAATACTGTAAGGGGTTCTTCTACATAGAAAATCATAGGAGGTACCAGAACATAGTGTCTATAATACTGTAAGGGGTTCTTCTACATAGACGGTACTAGGAAATCCCAGGACATAGTGTCTATAATACTGTAAGGGGTTCTTCTACATAGAAGGTACTAGGAAATCCCAGGACATAGTGTCTATAATACTGTAAGGGGTTCTTCTACATAGAAGGTACTAGGAAATCCCAGGACATAGTGTCTATAATACTGTAAGGGGTTCTTCTACATAGAAGGTACTAGGAAATCCCAGGGCATAGTGTCTATAATACTGTAAGGGGTTCTTCTACATAGAAGGTACTAGGAAATCCCAGGACATAGTGTCTATACTACTGTAAGGGGTTCTTCTACATAGAAGATACTACGAAATCCCAGGACATAGTGTCTATAATACTGTAAGGGGTTCTTCTACATAGAAGATCATAGGAAATCCCAGGACATAGTGTCTATAATACTGTAAGGGGTTCTTCTACATAGAAGATACCAGGAAATCTCAGGACATAGTGTCTATAATACTGTAAGGGGTTCTTCTACATAGAAGATAATAGGAAATCCCAGGACATAGTGTCTATAATACTGCAATGGCTTCTTCTACATAGAAGATACTAGGAAATCCCAGGACATAGTGTCTAGAATACTGTAAGGGGTTCTTCTACATAGAAGATAATAGGACATCCCAGGACGTAGTGTCTATAATACTGTAAGGGGTTCTTCTACATAGAAGATACTAGGAAATCCCAGGACATAGTGTCTATAATACTGTAAGGGGTTCTTCTACATAGAAAATCATAGGAGGTACCAGAACATAGTGTCTATAATACTGTAAGGGGTTCTTCTACATAGAAGGTACTAGGAAATCCCAGGACATAGTGTCTATAATACTGTAAGGGGTTCTTCTACATAGAAAATCATAGGAGGTACCAGAACATAGTGTCTATAATACTGTAAGGGGTTCTTCTACATAGAAGGTACTAGGAAATCCCAGGACATAGTGTCTATAATACTGTAAGAGGTTCTTCTATATAGAAGGTACTAGGAAATCCCAGGACATAGTGTCTATAATACTGTAAGGGGTTCTTCTACATAGAAGATACTACGAAATCCCAGGACATAGTGTCTATAATACTGTAAGGGGTTCTTCTACACAGAAGATAATAGGAAATCCCAGGACATAGTGTCTATAATACTGTAATGAGCTCACTGTAACATAGTTGCTGTCAAAAACTCCAAACTCCCCAGTTGTTGCTGTTTGATATTAATCTCCCTCTGAGCAAACAACATTCTTATGAATACATTTTTATCATGTTTTTGCTTGGTGGACCTTATACATTTGTCAATAAAACTCATGAGTGCAAGTGTTTACGTCAAATTGTTTTGTATGCTACTTGTAGCTCTGGTTGTCCTGAACATAAAACAGTAAAATACTTCAATGTGTGGCTAAATATGAGGGCAGATCAAGCAGATGAATAAAAGCAGTGAACCCTAGGTTTTTCACTGTGGGAATCCCTGGGACCATGCTTAATTGGGAATTCACACTGCGCCGTGGTGTATTCTCACTCCTAAAAGGGAACTGGGTCTGCTTTGGAGACGGGCTCAGCAGAGGCGATAGGCCTCGGTGTCTCCATGCACCTGTGGCAAAGCTGACATATCAAAGAGCTCCCCTTTGTCAGCCAGTAGTAAGTCTGTTTCTTACCTGATGGCAGAGAGATTAGAGCACTTTGCAGCCTATCGCTTCAAGCACCATGTGGAATTTTGTTTGAAGCGGCTAAGGAAACGCGGGGGTTAAGTTCTCAGGGACAGGGTAGCATCTCATGCAGAGAGTTCCTTAGACTGTCGCTATTTTCATGACATCCCGAGCCTTCTAAAGTGAAAATGTCAATTTTGTGTCACAAACAGACTTACCTGGACAGAGATGTTATGTTGTGTAGAGACTCATACACTACAACAAAGTTTGTATGGAGAAGTATCACGCGCCAAAACCAATAACTGTAGCTGATATCTAGCTATTTTTAAGACTTGTTTAGTATTCCATTAATGTTGGAGAAGAAAATGGCTCTCAAACAGCATTCAGATTCTGACAAGTAGGAGACATTTAATTAGAGGTGACTAACGTCTTATTTTTACACATTACATTTTCATCGTACTGTAATATCACTCTTTCAAGGAGGTCCATTATCAATGTGAGGTTGTGTCTTCCTGTTCCATGCAGATTGTGAACAGAACAATAATAGTATCTGCTTAAAGGTGTTAGACACTGATGACGTGCATTGAAAGGGGTTGCTGGCATCAACCTACCTACACAGTGTACTGTAGTTTAACCTTGCAACAGGACAGCGGATTCTCTTGACCTACATGGTGTGATGTACTGTAATCTCTTCTCAGGTTACTGTAATGCATCACATTGTGTATATATACTATATATACTGTTTATCATATCATATACATACTGTATACTATATCATATTGTATATATATTGTATAATATATCATATTGTATACATACTGTATAATATATCACATTGTCTATATAGTATAACAAATCATATTGTATATATACTGTATATCATATTGTACACATAATGTATAATATATCATATTGTATACAGTATATACAGTATATACGGTATATCATATTGTATACACACTGTATAATATATCATATTGTATTTACAATGTATATCACGTTTTATACATATTGTATAATATAGCATATTGTATAATATATCAAATTGTATATATACTGTATATCATATTGTATACATATTGTATAATATATCCTATTGTATACATATTGTAAAATATATAATATTGTATTTATACTGTATAATATGTCATATTGTATATAGACTATAATATATCATATTGGAGATATACTATATAATATATCATATTGGACATATACTGTATATCACATTGTATATATAACATATATTTAGAATGTATATATACTGTATATATATACAGTGGGGAGAACAAGTATTTGATACACTGCCGATTTTGCAGGTTTTCCTACTTACAAAGCATGTAGAGGTCTGTAATTTTTATCATAGGTACACTTCAACTGTGAGAGACGGAATCTAAAACAAAAATCCAGGAAATCACATTGTATGATTTTTAAGTAATTAATTTGCATTTTATTGCATGACATAAGTATTTGATACATCAGAAAAGCAGAACTGAATATTTGGTACAGAAACCTTAGTTTGCAATTACAGAGATCATACGTTTCCTGTAGTTCTTGACCAGGTTTGCACACACTGCAGCAGGGATTTTGGCCCACTCCTCCATACAGACCTTCTCCAGATCCTTCAGGTTTCGGGGCTGTCGCTGGGCAATACGGACTTTCGGCTCCCTCCAAAGATTTTCTATTGGGTTCAGGTCTGGAGACTGGCTAGGCCATTCCAGGACCTTGAGATGCTTCTTACGGAGCCACTCCTTAGTTGCCCTGGCTGTGTGTTTCGGGTCGTTGTCATGCTGGAAGACCCAGCCACGACCCATCTTCAATGCTCTTACTGAGGGAAGGAGGTTGTTGGTCAAGATCTCGCGATACATGGCCCCATCCATCCTCCCCTCAATACGGTGCAGTCGTCCTGTCCCCTTTGCAGAAAAGCATCCCCAAAGAATGATGTTTCCACCTCCATGCTTCACGGTTGGGATGGTGTTCTTGGGGTTGTACTCATCCTTCTATTCCTCCAAACACGGCGAGTGGAGTTTAGAGCAAAAAGCTCTATTTTTGTCTCATCAGACCACATGACCTTCTCCCATTCCTCCTCTGGATCATCCAGATGGTCATTGGCAAACTTCAGACGGGCCTGGACATGCGCTGGCTTGAGCAGGGGGACCTTGCGTGCGCTGCAGGATTTTAATCCATGACGGCGTAGTGTGTTACTAATGGTTTTCTTTGAGACTGTGGTCCCAGCTCTCTTCAGGTCATTGACCAGGTCCTGCCGTGTAGTTCTGGGCTGATCCCTCACATTCCTCATGATCATTGATGCCCCACGAGGTGAGATCTTGCATGGAGCCCCAGACCGAGGGTGATTGACCGTCATCTTGAACTTCTTCCATTTTCTAATAATTGTGCCAACAGTTGTTGCCTTCTCACCAAGCTGCTTGGCTATTGTCCTGTAGCCCATCCCAGCCTTGTACAGGTCTACAATTTATCCCTGATGTCCTTACACAGCTCTCTGGTCTTGGCCATTGTGGAGAGGTTGGAGTCTGTTTGATTGAGTGTGTGGACAGGTGTCTTTTATACAGGTAACGAGTTCAAACAGGTGCAGTTAATACAGGTAATGAGTGGAGAACAGGAGGGCTTCTTAAAGAAAAACTAACAGGTCTGTGAGAGCCGGAATTCTTACTGGTTGGTAGGTGATCAAATACTTATGTCATGCAATAAAATGCAAATTAATTACTTAAAAATCATACAATGTGATTTTCTGGATTTTTGTTTTAGATTCCGTCTCTCACAGTTGAAGTGTACCTATGATAAAAATGACAGACCTCTACATGCTTTGTAAGTAGGAAAACCTGCAAAATCGGCAGTGTATCAAATACTTGTTCTCCCCACTGTATATTACATATTGTATAAATATACTATACATATAATATTGTATATATACTGTATATTTCGATTGTGTATATATACTGTATAATATATCATATTGTATTTACAATGTATATCACGTTTTATACATATTGTATAATATAGCATATTGTATAATATATCAAATTGTATATATACTGTATATCATTTTGTATACATATTGTATAATATATCATATTGTATACATATTGTAAAATATATCATATTGTATTTATACTGTATAATATGTCATATTTTATATAGACTATATAATATATCATATTGGACATATACTATATAATATATCATATTGGACATATACTGTATATCACATTGTATATCCTGTCTCACTCCCCCGTTCCGCTAGCGGAACTCCTCCCACATTCCACTGAAAAGGCAGAGCGCGAAATTCAAAAAATATTTTTTTAGAAATATTTAACTTTCACACATTAACAAGTCCAATACAGCTAATGAAAGATACAGATCTTGTGAATCCAGCCAACATGTCCGATTTTTTAAATGTTTTACAGGGAAAACACAATATATATTTATGTTAGCTCACCAACAAATAGAAAAAAGCACAAACATTTTTCACAGCACAGGTAGCAAAATCAAAATCAACCAAACTAACCTAGAACAAACCAAAGAAACCAAGAAACAACTTAATCAGATGACAGTCTTATAACATGTTATACAATAAATCTATGTTTTGTTCGAAAAATGTGCATATTTCAGGTATAAATCATAGTTTACATTGCGGCTACAATCAGAAATTGCACCGAAAGCAGCCAGAATAATTACAGACACCAACGTGACATACCGAAATACTCATCATAAAACATTTCAGAACAATATATGGTGGATAGCTAATGAAAGAGAAAGATCTTGTGAATAGAGACAATATTTCCGATTTTTGAAGTGTTTTACAGCGAAAACACCACATATATTTATGTTAGTTCACCACCAAATACAAAAGACAGACAGACATTTTTCACAGCAACGGTAGCATGCAAGTAGCATGCACAAAGCTAACCTAACTAACCTATAACCAACCTAAATAACCTAGAAAAAACTCCCTCAGATGACAGTCCTATAACATGTTACACAATAAATCTATGTTTTGTTCGAAAAATGTGCATATTTTAGCTATAAATCAGTTTTACATTACTGCTACCATCATAGCTACCATCATAGCTACAGTCAGAAATCGCATGGGAGTAGCCAGAGTAAATACAGACACCAACGTCAACTACCTAATTACTCATCATAAAACATTTCAGAAAAATATATGGTGGATAGCTAATGAAAGACAAATATCTTGCGAATACAGCCAATATTTCCGATTTTTTAAGTGTTTTACAGCGAAAACACAATATATCGTTATATTAGCTTACTACAATAGCTAACACACAGCAGCATTGATTCTAGTCAAACGCTAGCGATAGCACAGTTCGACAGATATATGAAATAGTATCCCAAATTGGGTCCTTATCTTTGTTGATCTTCCATCAGAATGTTCTCCAAGGGGTCCTTTGTTCAGAACCGTCTTTATTTGGAACCAGAACGAACGATTTCCCTCTTGAATTAGCAAGCACACTGGCCGTGCTGTGCTAACCTCTCCGTCTTGACAAAATTCTTGCGTCGCATCACGTCTAAAGTCCAGAATACATTTCAATAATATAATTAAAGTATATTGAAAAAACATACTTTAGGATGATATTGTGACATGTATCAAATAAAATCGAAGCCAGAGATCATATTCACCTATAACGACGGTTTTCCAGGAGGCTACTCCAGATCCAACTTCGCGCCTTCCAAAAAAAATAAAGTGCGCACTTCTCACTCCAAGAGGTTGTATACAACCCCTGAACGAGATAATCAACTCATTTCTGCTCTCACTTCCGCATGACACCCAGGGGAAGGCGTATGACGTGTTTCTACAGTCATAAGTGACATGCCCTTTTATAGACAAGGTCTTAAAGAGAGACTTCGCATTTGGAAATCTCACTTCCGGATAGGAAAATGTCTGTAAAAAGAGTTCTGTTTCACTTAGAGAAATAATTCAAACGCTTTTAGAAACTAGAGACTGTTTTCTATCCAATAGTAATAATAATATGCATATTGTACGAGCAAGAATTGAGTACGAGGCCGTTTAAATATCATACGATTTTCCCCAAAAGTGAAAATAGCACCCCCTGGTCCTCATCAGGATATATAACATATATTTAGATTGTATATATACTGTATATATATATTACATATTGTATAAATATACTATACATATAATATTGTATATATACTGTATATTTCGATTGTGTATATATACTGTATAATATATCATATTGTATATATACTGTATTATATATCATATTGCATATATACTGTATAATATATAATATTGTGCGTACATACTGTATAATATATCATATTGCATATATACTGTATAATGTATAATATTGTATACATAGTATATTCTATATCATATTGTATTTATATCTCTATAATATAAAATATTGTATATATACTGTATAATATATACTAGTGTATATATACTGTATAATATATAATATTGTATATGTACTGTATAATATATCATATTGTATATATACTGTATGTAGATCATATGCTGTGTCATATTGTATATATATATATATATATATATATATATATATATATATATATATATATATATATATACTATATATATACTAGTGTATATATACTGTATATTTAGATTGTATATATACTGTATAATATATCATATTGTATATATACTGTATAATATATCATATGGAAATATACTGTATATTACATCATCATTGATATATACTGTATATTACATCATATTGGGTATATACTGTATAATATATCATATTGTGTATACATACTGTCTAATATATCATATTGTATATTTAATGTATAATATATCATAGTGCATAATATCATATTATATAAATACTACATTCATTATCATATTGTATTTATATCTCTATAATATATAACATTGTATATATACTGTATAATATATTACATTTTATATATATATACTGTATAATATATCATATTGAGTATATACTGTATGTAGATCATATTCTATATTATATTGTATTTATATAAACTATATATATATATACAATATTGTATATATACTGTATATTTAGACTATTTATAAACTGTATAATATATCATATTGTATTTATACTGTATAATATATCATATTGTATTTATACTGTATAATATATCATATTGTATTTATACTGTATAATATGTAATATTGTATTTATACTGTATAATATATCATATTGTATATATACTGTATTTTACATCATATTGGATATATACTGTATATATACTGTATATATATATATCATATTGTTTGCATGAAGCTCATGAAATAAGTGAAAACTGTGTAGGAAAGCATGTGTTCAAGAATTGAAAATTGGGAACTTATTGAGTTAATGAAGCCACTCTCATCATACCTCCCATGCCAAAACACACACACACACACACACACACACACACACACACACACACACACACACACACACACACACACACACACACACACACACACACACACACACTGCTTCCTCGCCCTCCCCCTGCCTCCAAAAAATCTGTCATGTTTATGTTCATTAACCTGATATAGTAACAGTTCCAGAATCTACTCTTTGGGGGGAAATTGTTTCAACTAATTCAGACAACCAAGCTTGGCCATCGGCCCTTTAATATTGCATGAGCTGAGTGTTTGCGCTGTTTGCTGCTGCAGTGCCAGTGAAGCTAGCTAACTGGGGTTGTGTGTGTGTGTGTGTGTGTGTGTGTGTGTGTGTGTGTGTGTGTGTGTGTGTGTGTGTGTGTGTGTGTGTGTGTGTGTGTGTGTGTGTGTGTGTGTGTGTGTGTGTGTGTGTGTGTGTGTGTGTGTGTGTGTGTGTGTGTGTGTGTGTGTGTGTGTGTGTGTGTGTGTGTGTGTGTGTGTGTGGCTCTTTCGCTCTCCATCAGCCCCAGTAGTTATTGTTGCTACAGCCAGATTCTCTTTCGGTTGTGATGAAATATAGATGTTGGTAGTCTGGACAGTTCAGTGTCTCTTCTCTCCTGGTGATACCATAAGGAAGACATTAATGGTGTCAAGGAGCATTAGGAGTGCGTACCCCGGTAACATAATTGGATATGAGGGGCTAACAACTGACACCTGCCTCCTGAGGTAGCTAGTTATGGTTTCAGGGAGGGCTAGTCTGTGAAGCCCTACTCCATTCCATGTGTGGCCTGTTCTTTCCCCCTGTTGTGAGTGGTTCCGTCGTTGTTAGGCTCTATATTCCCTGTTGTGAGTGGTTCCGTCGTTGTTAGGCTCTATATTCCCTGTTGTGAGTGGTTCCGTCGTTGTTAGGCTCTATATTCCCTGTTGTGAGTGGTTCCGTCGTTGTTAGGCTCTATATTCCCTGTAGTGAGAGGTTCCGTCGTTGTTAGGCTCTATATTCCCTGTTGTGAGTGGTTCTGTCGTTGTTAGGCTCTATATTCCCTGTTGTGAGTGGTTCCGTCGTTGTTAGGCTCTATATTCCCTGTTGTGAGTGGTTCCGTCGTTGTTAGGCTCTATATTCCCTGTTGTGAGTGGTTCCGTCGTTGTTAGGCTCTATATTCCCTGTTGTGAGTGGTTCCGTCGTTGTTAGGCTCTATATTCCCTGTTGTGAGTGGTTCTGTCGTTGTTAGGCTCTATATTCCCTGTTGTGAGTGGTTCCGTCGTTGTTAGGCTCTATATTCCCTGTTGTGAGTGGTTCCGTCATTGTTAGGCTCTATATTCCCTGTTGTGAGTGCAAAGGCATAGGTTTCCCTTGAACAATGGGGGGACAACAACATTTACTTCCTAGTGACTCTGAGGGAGGGAGAGGCACTGACTTTGCACAGATCCAATCAATCCCAATGTCCTTTGTGAAAGTGTGCTACTGTGAATCTACATCCCACATATACATCATATTCTCTATTCAGTGCACTACTTTCGAGCAGGGCCCATATGTAGTGCACTAAATAGGGAATAGATTGCCATTTGGGACAGAGACTGAATGTTTGTATATGCAATTACACCCTACCATATCCTGTTGACAGTTTTTTTCATTTGTTCCTCAGGTCGTTTCAAGATGCATTTTTTTTATTTTTTTTGCTGCTGCAATTGTGCGTCTCGCATAATCACAAACAGCAGGACCATCTGTTGTTGGCTTGTCGACATACCTTAGCAGATTATTTTAATGCTGTTTTCTCGTATCTGAATAACGCATCACTGTATTAACAAAATGATAATCATCTGACTGTAAGGTTTGTGTTGTAAGTAGTAGATCCATGTGTTATGTGGAATCGACTGCTGAAAGGAGGTTTGTAAATCTTTCCAGAAAGGATAAAGGGAATAGAAAACATCATAACAAAATAACAACACAATATTATACCCTGAGAATAAAAAAAGTAAGATTATATTCTCAAGATAAAGATTTACAGTACGACCATAGGCTACAGTGCAGTTTTATTCTCGGATTATGAAAAGGCTAAAACCATGCCCGGTGCTGTAGTAGGGTCACTTAAGCACGGTATGGTCGAGAGAATAACGGAGAGAAAATAAGCAGCATCTACTCTTTGTCCCAAATGGCATCCTTATTCCCTATATAGTGCACTACTTTTGACCTCATGCCTATGGGCCCTGGTCAAAAGTAGTGCACAGTATAGGGAATAGGGTGTCATTTGGGACACAGACCCACTGTCACAAATACTGTTGTGTTGGAAATGGCCCTCCACAGTAAGCATGCTTCTGATAATGTGTTTTTCTATCTTGTAGAATCAGGGCCAGACACCAGAGAAGTCCTTCAGCTCAGTCGTATCTACTTGTCCCCATAAGGTAAGCTCTTCCTAGACCTATACAGGATACAGTATATTACTCTATATAAACCTATACAGGATACAGTATATTACTCTTTATAGACCAATACAGGATACAATATATTACTATATATAAACATATAAAGGATACAGTATATTACTCTATATAAACCTATACAGGATACAGTATATTACTATATATAAACCTATACAGGATACAGTATATTACTCTATATAAACCTATACAGGATACAGTATATTACTCTATATAGACATATACAGGATACAGTATATTACTATATATAGACCAATAGAGTATAGAGTATAGTACTCTATATAAACCTATACAGGATACAGTATATTACTATATATAGACCAATAGAGTATATAGTATATTACTCTATATAAACCTATACAGGATACAGTATATTACTCTATATAGACATATACAGGATACAGTATATTACTATATATAGACCAATAGAGTATAGAGTATATTACTCTATATAAACCTATACAGGATACAGTATATTACTCAATATAAACCTATACAGGATACAGTATATTACTATATATAAACCTTTACAGGATACAGTATATTACTATATATAAACCTTTACAGGATACAGTATATTACTATATATAAACCTTTACAGGATACAGTATATTACTATATATAAACCTTTACAGGATACAGTATATTACTATATATAAACCTTTACAGGATACAGTATATTACTATATATAAACATATACAGGATACAGTATATTACTATATATAGACCTTTACAGGATACAGTATATTACTATATATAAACCTTTACAGGATACAGTATATTACTATATATAAACCTTTACAGGATACAGTATATTACTATATATAAACCTTTACAGGATACAGTATATTACTATATATAAACCTTTACAGGATACAGTATATTACTATATATAAACCTTTACAGGATACAGTATATTACTATATATAAACCTTTACAGGATACAGTATATTACTATATATAAACCTTTACAGGATACAGTATATTACTCAATATAAACCTATGCAGGATACAGTATATTACTATATATAGACCTTTACAGGATACAGTATATTACTATATATAAACCTTTACAGGATACAGTATATTACTATATATCAGTGAAGGTCAGTGACGTTTAAGATGAGGGAGGACCATTTTGTTTTATGAGCATGGCCTTATTTCTATTACAGCATATTGGATGACTGTCATTCATTTTCCATTCACCCATTTCAATGTAACATTGAAAGGTTTAGGCTTCTACATAATACTCTAATTTTGCCTGTACCCATCATGAGGTTGCTTCAACCTAGCCTATGAATGACAGTTCACGGCGTCGCTGCTGTCACGACCGTCGTAGAGTGAGTAGAGTTCCACATTTTAATGATAGTGAAACATCCAAAACAACAAAGATATAACGATCGTGAAATACGTAGCGCACACATGCACTCATACAAAACAATATCCCCCATCGCAGGTTGGAAAAAGGACACACTAAGTATGATCCCCAATTAGAGGTAATGATTATCAGCTACCTCCAATTGGGAACCATACACACACACCAACATAGAAATATAACACCTAGAAACCCCCCTAGTCGCGCCCTGACCTATTACACCATAGAGAACCCCGAGGGCTCTCCATGGTCAGGTCGAGAGACAAATTGGAGGTGACAGACAGTGAGTGACATTCAATACCACCTTGCACACTCTTGCCTGCATCTAGCTGATCTAGGGTGTAATCATTAGTCCAGCAGTTGCAAACGATAGTTTCTTTTGGAAATATTCAGGTATGTATATCCCTGTTTTGTTCCGTTTGCGAAACGTTTTTCAACCAACCGGCGCAATGAATACACCCCTGATCACGCGTAAACACAGTTCACTCTCATAACAGCCACATTTATGTTCCTTCTCTTCCCTTCGCTTGTGGACTTCAATGTACAAAACATCAGCTGTATGCGACCAGGCGAAAAAACCTTCCCATTCAAAACCTCTACAAACAGCCTACATCGTTGTCACCATATTAGCTAAAGTAACATTAATGTACAGTCAGTAAGCAGTTACACCGGCGGGCCCCGGTGGCAATAAATTAGTAATACCAAAAGCTTACCTTGACTTGGAAGAGTTCCAGTGTTGTGTTGGAAAGTCATAGCCAGCTAACATAGCATCTCTCTGTTTGAGCAGTGAAGGCTAAACTAGCTTGCTACATATGCTAGCTAAGTATGTGAAACTGAAAGTGAAAAAAAACTATTACATCTCTCTCTCTCTCTATTTCTCTCTTCTTCATTTAGGAAGACATTTATTTGTTCAAAACTATTGAACTATTATCTTTGTCTCTCTTTGAGTGAACTACTCACCAGATTTTATATGCTTTCAGTACTATATTAATTCTCTGATAATTTGATTGGGTGCACAACATGTCAGTTTATGCCGCAAGAGCTCTGATAGGCTGGAGGACGTCCTCCGGAAGTTGTCATAATTACTGTGTAAGTCTATGGAAGGTGGTGAGAACCATGAGCCTCCTAGGTTTTGTAATGAAGTCAACGTAGTCAGAGGAGGAAGGAAGCTAGCTGTCCTCCAACTACACCATCGCACTATCCTACAGAGTGCTATTGAGGCTAATGTAGACCTTCTTTGCAAAATAGTGTGTTTTAATTAGTTATTTGGTGACGTGATTATATTTAGTATAGTTTTATCTGAAAATGTTAACTTTTAAATGTTTTACCATTATAATTTTAATTTTAATTGTATTCACTGAGGAGGATGGTATTCCTCTTCCTCCTCTGAGGAGCCTCCACTGCTCTATATAGACCAATACAGGATACAGTATATTACTCTATATAAACCTATACAGGATACAGTATATTAGTATATTACTCTATATAAACCTCTAAAGGATGCAATATATTTCTCTATATAAACCTATATAGGATACAGAATTTTACTCTATATAAACCTATACAGGATACAGTATATTACTCTATTTTAACCTATACAGGATACCGTATTTTACTCTATATAGACCTATACAGAATACAGAGTATTACTCTAAACCTATAGAGGATACACTATATAGACCAATAGAGTATAGCGTATATTACTCTTTATAAACCTATACAGGATACAGTATATTTGTATATTACACTATATAAACCTATAAAGGATGCAATATATTACTCTCTATAAACCTATACAGGTTACAGTATATTACTCTATATTAACCTAAACAGGATACAGTATTTTACTCTATATAAACCTATACAGGATACAGTATATTACTCTATATATACATAGTATACAGGATACAGTATATTACTCTATATATACATAGTATACAGGATACAGTATATTACTCTATATTAACCTAAACAGGATACAGTATTTTACTCTATATAAACCTATACAGGATACAGTATATTACTCTATATATACATAGTATACAGGATACAGTATATCACTCTATATATACATAGTATACAGGACACAGTATATTACTCTATTTAAACCTGTACAGGATACAGCATATTACTCTATATTAACCTAAACAGGATACAGTATTTTTTGTATACATATTTCTATATGTATATAGTGAGGCTGGATTACTGTTGTTCACTGAGGCAAGTTTAACTAATGCAATTTAAAATCATATTTTTCCTGTTAAATTGTGTTAATAACATCCACACTCTTTCTTGTGTTGCAATTAAGAATTACGCCTCACACTAAACAAATGCAAATTCGAATTAGCATTTATTTGACATGATATGAGAATGTCAAATGTATTCAAATGTTTTTCCCACTAGGCTATGCAGAGTAAAAAATCCACCATCCTCCAGACTTATTCAAGTAATCATCACACAGTTAGTGTAAACTAACTTTGCACTTGACTCTGCCACTGCCTCTACTTGTGAACGTGATAATGTGCGATGTAGTGAAATCCTCTCACGTCTTCCAGTTCACTTAGGAAGAAAGTGTCAAAATGCCCATGTCCTTTTCTGGTTGAATGGCACGGTCAAGAGTCAAATAAACAAAAAAACACTCCAGTGGAGAATAAGTCGTGTTCAAAAAGAAACTCAGTTGAGAGGGCAGTCTGACAGCCTGTCATCGTGTGGCCAGCTGAAATGACACCTCTTTTCAGCCTAAAAACTACAACCTGGAATTGGAAAACGACTAAACTGTGGCTCGCCACTTGTTTCGTTATACAGCTGAGGGACGGGGCTAGGGAAATGTACAACCTCTCATATTCATAGACAACACTCTAGATGCAAGGACTGACAGTCCAATGTATAGATTTACCAATATTCTGAAGCAATGCACTATTCCTTTGTATGTTGTAAACAATGGAGAAAAACCCTTAATATTCTGGGTTATGATAAAGTTACTGACAGTTGTGATACACTCACAAGGCACTTATAAGTTATATTCTTCAAGAATCAATGGCAAAAAAAGAAAAAATCTCAAATTGAAATGACCATTGAACAGCTAGGTTCCCAAATCCCAGTCTGCACCTTTAATGTCCGGACAGCCTTCTAAAGTGACTCTTGTGCCATTGAAAGCTGCCGACTGGATGCTATATATCGTCGCGTGTCTGACTGCGTTTGACAGTAAATAATACCACACGATACTGTCCCCTGTCATTGGGAAATAATGAGCGAGGCAATCAGCTTTGTCCTGAGTCAGTCGACACAAAAAACGACACTGGAATCACCGCCACGTCCTTCACATGGTCCTGACCTGTTACCGCCCATATTGAGATGCCCTCTAATAAGACGAGCTCAGCGATATTGATGTCGTTTGGGTCGCATCCCAAACGGCACCCTATTCCCTCTGTAGTGCACTACTTTTGACGATATAGGGAATAGGGGGTCATTTGAGACAGACATTATGTGTAAGTCTGTGGCCACTATATAAAATAGGGAATAGGGTGCCATTGGCCCTCGTCAAATGTAGTGCACTATATAGGGAATAGGGTGCCATGGGCCTTGGTCAAATGTAGTGCACTATATAAGGAATAGGGTGCCATGGGCCTTGGTCAAATGTAGTGCACTATTAGGGAATAGGGTGCCATGGGCCTTGGTCAAATGTAGTGCACTATTAGGGAATAGGGTGCCATGGGCCTTGGTCAAATGTTGTGCACTATAGGGAATAGGGTGCCATGGGCCTTGGTCAAATGTAGTGCACTATTAGGGAATAGGGTGCCATGGGCCTTGGTCAAATGTAGTGCACTATTAGGGAATAGGGTGCCATGGGCCTTGGTCAAATGTTGTGCACTATAGGGAATAGGGTGCCATGGGCCTTGGTCAAATGTTGTGCACTATAGGGAATAGGGTACCATGGGCCTTGGTCAAATGTTGTGCACTATAGGGAATAGGGTGCCATGGGCCTTGGTCAAATGTTGTGCACTATAGGGAATAGGGTGCCATGGGCCTTGGTCAAATGTTGTGCACTATAGGGAATAGGGTGCCATGGGCCTTGGTCAAATGTAGTGCACTATTAGGGAATAGGGTGCCATGGGCCTTGGTCAAATGTTGTGCACTATAGGGAATAGGGTGCCATGGGCCTTGGTCAAATGTTGTGCACTATAGAGGGAATATGGTGCCATGGGCCTTGGTCAAATGTAGTGCACTATAGAGGGAATATGGTGCCATGGGCCTTGGTCAAATGTAGTGCACTATATAGGGAATAAGGTGCCATGGGCCTTGGTCAAATGTAGTGCACTATATAGGGAATAAGGTGCCATGGGCCTTGGTCAAATGTAGTGCACTATATAGGGAATAAGGTGCCATGGGCCTTGGTCAAATGTAGTGCACTATATAGGGAATAAGGTGCCATGGGCCTTGGTCAAATGTAGTGCACTATATAGGGAATAAGGTGCCATGGGCCTTGGTCAAATGTAGTGCACTATATAGGGAATAAGGTGCCATGGGCCTTGGTCAAATGTAGTGCACTATATAGGGAATAAGGTGCCATGGGCCTTGGTCAAATGTAGTGCACTATATAGGGAATAAGGTGCCATGGGCCTTGGTCAAATGTAGTGCACTATATAGGGAATAAGGTGCCATGGGCCTTGGTCAAATGTAGTGCACTATATAGGGAATAAGGTGCCATGGGCCTTGGTCAAATGTAGTGCACTATATAGGTAATAGGGTGCCATGGGCCTTGGTCAAATGTAGTGCACTATTAGGGAATAGGGTGCCATGGGCCTTGGTCAAATGTAGTGCACTATATAGGGAATAGGGTGCCATGGGCCTTGGTCGAATGTAGTGCACTATATAGGGAATAGGGTGCCATGGGCCTTGGTCAAATGTAGTGCACTATATAGGGAACAGGGTGGCATTTCAGATGCAAACTAAGTCATATTGGCATATCACCAGGAATAATCTGCATGCATATACTGTCCTTGAGATTTTAGAAAACGTTTGCAATGTCCCATGTCGCCTCTCTCATCAGCCGTCTCTCCTTAAAACAGCTGATCTGGACTGATGTAATAGAATGAAGCTACGAAAGCCACTTTGGCTGCTATACCAGTGGAACACATGTTCACGTCTCGTCCACCCACATTATTCTCCATGATCCGGATTCACAGAGCAATACACACAGAGCAGAGAGAGAACACAGGGCCAGTAGAATAATATACTGTCACTCAGCTACATTACACACAGAGCAGAGAGAGAACACAGGGCCAGTAGGGTAATATACTGTCACTCAGCTACATTACACACAGAGCAGAGAGAACACAGGGCCAGTAGGGTAATATACTGTCACTCAGCTACATTACACACAGAGCAGAGAGAACACAGGGCCAGTAGGGTAATATAATGTCACTCAGCTACATTACACACAGAGCAGAGAGAACACAGGGCCAGTAGGGTAATATACTGTCACTCAGCTACATTACACACAGAGCAGAGAGAGAACACAGGGCCAGTAGGGTAATATACTGTCACTCAGCTACATTACACACAGAGCAGAGAGAGAACACAGGGCCAGTAGGGTAAAATACTGTCACTCAGCTACATTACACACAGAGCAGAGAGAGAACACAGGGCCAGTAGGGTAATATAATGTCACTCAGCTACATTACACACAGAGCAGAGAGAACACAGGGCCAGTAGGGTAATATACTGTCACTCAGCTACATTACACACAGAGCAGAGAGAGAACACAGGGCCAGTAGGGTAATATACTGTCACTCAGCTACATTACACACAGAGCAGAGAGAGAACACAGGGCCAGTAGGGTAATATACTGTCACTCAGCTACATTACACACAGAGCAGAGAGAGAACACAGGGCCAGTAGGGTAATATACTGTCACTCAGCTACATTACACACAGAGCAGAGAGAGAACACAGGGCCAGTAGGATAATATACTGCCACTCAGCTACATTACACACAGAGCAGAGAGAGAACACAGGGCCAGTAGGGTAATATACTGTCACTCAGCTACGTTACACACAGAGCAGAGAGAGAACACAGGGCCAGTAGGGTAATATACTGTCACTCAGCTACATTACACACAGAGCAGAGAGAGAACACAGGGCCAGTAGGGTAATATACTGTCACTCAGCTACATTACACACAGAGCAGAGAGAGAACACAGGGCCAGTAGGGTAATATACTGTCACTCAGCTACATTACACACAGAGCAGAGAGAGAACACAGGGCCAGTAGGGTAATATAATGTCACTCAGCTACATTACACACAGAGCAGAGAGAACACAGGGCCAGTAGGGTAATATACTGTCACTCAGCTACATTACACACAGAGCAGAGAGAGAACACAGGGCCAGTAGGGTAATATACTGTCACTCAGCTACATTACACACAGAGCAGAGAGAACACAGGGCCAGTAGGGTAATATACTGTCACTCAGCTACATTACACACAGAGCAGAGAGAGAACACAGGGCCAGTAGGGTAATATACTGTCACTCAGCTACATTACACACAGAGCAGAGAGAGAACACAGGGCCAGTAGGGTAATATACTGTCACTCAGCTACATTACACACAGAGCAGAGAGAACACAGGGCCAGTAGGGTAATATTCTGTCACTCAGCTACATTACACACAGAGCAGAGAGAGAACACAGGGCCAGTAGGATAATATACTGTCCCTCAGCTACATTACACACAGAGCAGAGAGAACACAGGGCCAGTAGGGTAATATACTGTCACTCAGCTACATTACACACAGAGCAGAGAGAGAACACAGGGCCAGTAGGGTAATATACTGTCACTCAGCTACATTACACACAGAGCAGAGAGAGAACACAGGGCCAGTAGGGTAATATACTGTCACTCAGCTACATTACACACAGAGCAGAGAGAGAACACAGGGCCAGTAGGGTAATATACTGTCACTCAGCTACATTACACACAGAGCAGAGAGAGAACACAGGGCCAGTAGGGTAATATACTGTCACTCAGCTACATTACACACAGAGCAGAGAGAACACAGGGCCAGTAGGGTAATATACTGTCACTCAGCTACATTACACACAGAGCAGAGAGAACACAGGGCCAGTAGGGTAATATAATGTCACTCAGCTACATTACACACAGAGCAGAGAGAACACAGGGCCAGTAGGGTAATATACTGTCACTCAGCTACATTACACACAGAGCAGAGAGAGAACACAGGGCCAGTAGGGTAATATACTGTCACTCAGCTACATTACACACAGAGCAGAGAGAGAACACAGGGCCAGTAGGGTAATATACTGTCACTCAGCTACATTACACACAGAGCAGAGAGAGAACACAGGGCCAGTAGGGTAATATAATGTCACTCAGCTACATTACACACAGAGCAGAGAGAACACAGGGCCAGTAGGGTAATATACTGTCACTCAGCTACATTACACACAGAGCAGAGAGAGAACACAGGGCCAGTAGGGTAATATACTGTCACTCAGCTACATTACACACAGAGCAGAGAGAGAACACAGGGCCAGTAGGGTAATATACTGTCACTCAGCTACATTACACACAGAGCAGAGAGAGAACACAGGGCCAGTAGGGTAATATACTGTCACTGAGCTACATTACACACAGAGCAGAGAGAGAACACAGGGCCAGTAGGATAATATACTGCCACTCAGCTACGTTACACACAGAGCAGAGAGAGAACACAGGGCCAGTAGGGTAATATACTGTCACTCAGCTACGTTACACACAGAGCAGAGAGAGAACACAGGGCCAGTAGGGTAATATACTGTCACTCAGCTACATTACACACAGAGCAGAGAGAGAACACAGGGCCAGTAGGGTAATATACTGTCACTCAGCTACATTACACACAGAGCAGAGAGAGAACACAGGGCCAGTAGGGTAATATACTGTCACTCAGCTACATTACACACAGAGCAGAGAGAGAACACAGGGCCAGTAGGGTAATATAATGTCACTCAGCTACATTACACACAGAGCAGAGAGAACACAGGGCCAGTAGGGTAATATACTGTCACTCAGCTACATTACACACAGAGCAGAGAGAGAACACAGGGCCAGTAGGGTAATATACTGTCACTCAGCTACATTACACACAGAGCAGAGAGAGAACACAGTGCCAGTAGGGTAATATACTGTCACTCAGCTACATTACACACAGAGCAGAGAGAGAACACAGGGCCAGTAGGGTAATATACTGTCACTCAGCTACATTACACACAGAGCAGAGAGAGAACACAGGGCCAGTAGGGTAATATACTGTCCCTCAGCTACATTACACACAGAGCAGAGAGAGAACACAGGGCCAGTAGGGTAATATACTGTCACTCAGCTACATTACACACAGAGCAGAGAGAGAACACAGTGCCAGTAGGGTAATATACTGTCACTCAGCTACATTACACACAGAGCAGAGAGAGAACACAGGGCCAGTAGGGTAATATACTGTCACTCAGCTACATTACACACAGAGCAGAGAGAGAACACAGGGCCAGTAGGGTAATATACTGTCCCTCAGCTACATTACACACAGAGCAGAGAGAGAACACAGGGCCAGTAGGGTAATATACTGTCACTCAGCTACATTACACACAGAGCAGAGAGAGAACACAGGGCCAGTAGGGTAATATACTGTCACTCAGCTACATTACACACAGAGCAGAGAGAGAACACAGGGCCAGTAGGGTAATATACTGTCACTCAGCTACATTACACACAGAGCAGAGAGAGAACACAGGGCCAGTAGGGTAATATACTGTCCCTCAGCTACATTACACACAGAGCAGAGAGAGAACACAGGGCCAGTAGGGTAATATACTGTCACTCAGCTACATTACACACAGAGCAGAGAGAGAACACAGGGCCAGTAGGGTAATATACTGTCCCTCAGCTACATTACACACAGAGCAGAGAGAGAACACAGGGCCAGTAGGGTAATATACTGTCACTCAGCTACATTACACACAGAGCAGAGAGAGAACACAGTGCCAGTAGGGTAATATACTGTCACTCAGCTACATTACACACAGAGCAGAGAGAGAACACAGGGCCAGTAGGGTAATATACTGTCCCTCAGCTACATTACACACAGAGCAGAGAGAGAACACAGGGCCAGTAGGGTAATATACTGTCACTCAGCTACATTACACACAGAGCAGAGAGAGAACACAGGGCCAGTAGGGTAATATACTGTCCCTCAGCTACATTACACACAGAGCAGAGAGAGAACACAGGGCCAGTAGGGTAATATACTGTCACTCAGCTACATTACACACAGAGCAGAGAGAGAACACAGTGCCAGTAGGGTAATATACTGTCACTCAGCTACATTACACACAGAGCAGAGAGAGAACACAGGGCCAGTAGGGTAATATACTGTCCCTCAGCTACATTACACACAGAGCAGAGAGAGAACACAGGGCCAGTAGGGTAATATACTGTCACTCAGCTACATTACACACAGAGCAGAGAGAGAACACAGGGCCAGTAGGGTAATATACTGTCACTCAGCTACATTACACACAGAGCAGAGAGAGAACACAGGGCCAGTAGGGTAATATACTGTCACTCAGCTACATTACACACAGAGCAAAGAGAGAACACAGGGCCAGTAGGGTAATATACTGTCACTCAGCTACATTACACACAGAGCAGAGAGAGAACACAGGGCCAGTAGGGTAATATACTGTCACTCAGCTACATTACACACAGAGCAGAGAGAGAACACAGGGCCAGTAGGGTAATATAATGTCACTCAGCTACATTACACACAGAGCAGAGAGAACACAGGGCCAGTAGGGTAATATACTGTCACTCAGCTACATTACACACAGAGCAGAGAGAGAACACAGGGCCAGTAGGGTAATATACTGTCACTCAGCTACATTACACACAGAGCAGAGAGAGAACACAGGGCCAGTAGGGTAATATACTGTCACTCAGCTACATTACACACAGAGCAGAGAGAGAACACAGGGCCAGTAGGATAATATACTGCCACTCAGCTACATTACACACAGAGCAGAGAGAGAACACAGGGCCAGTAGGGTAATATACTGTCACTCAGCTACGTTACACACAGAGCAGAGAGAGAACACAGGGCCAGTAGGGTAATATACTGTCACTCAGCTACATTACACACAGAGCAGAGAGAGAACACAGGGCCAGTAGGGTAATATACTGTCACTCAGCTACATTACACACAGAGCAGAGAGAGAACACAGGGCCAGTAGGGTAATATACTGTCACTCAGCTACATTACACACAGAGCAGAGAGAGAACACAGGGCCAGTAGGGTAATATACTGTCACTCAGCTACATTACACACAGAGCAGAGAGAGAACACAGGGCCAGTAGGGTAATATACTGTCCCTCAGCTACATTACACACAGAGCAGAGAGAGAACACAGGGCCAGTAGGGTAATATACTGTCCCTCAGCTACATTACACACAGAGCAGAGAGAGAACACAGGGCCAGTAGGGTAATATACTGTCACTCAGCTACATTACACACAGAGCAGAGAGAGAACACAGTGCCAGTAGGGTAATATACTGTCACTCAGCTACATTACACACAGAGCAGAGAGAGAACACAGGGCCAGTAGGGTAATATACTGTCCCTCAGCTACATTACACACAGAGCAGAGAGAGAACACAGGGCCAGTAGGGTAATATACTGTCACTCAGCTACATTACACACAGAGCAGAGAGAGAACACAGGGCCAGTAGGGTAATATACTGTCACTCAGCTACATTACACACAGAGCAGAGAGAGAACACAGGGCCAGTAGGGTAATATACTGTCACTCAGCTACATTACACACAGAGCAGAGAGAGAACACAGGGCCAGTAGGGTAATATACTGTCACTCAGCTACATTACACACAGAGCAGAGAGAGAACACAGGGCCAGTAGGGTAATATACTGTCACTCAGCTACATTACACACAGAGCAGAGAGAGAACACAGGGCCAGTAGGGTAATATAATGTCACTCAGCTACATTACACACAGAGCAGAGAGAACACAGGGCCAGTAGGGTAATATACTGTCACTCAGCTACATTACACACAGAGCAGAGAGAGAACACAGGGCCAGTAGGGTAATATACTGTCCCTCAGCTACATTACACACAGAGCAGAGAGAGAACACAGGGCCAGTAGGGTAATATACTGTCACTCAGCTACATTACACACAGAGCAGAGAGAGAACACAGGGCCAGTAGGATAATATACTGCCACTCAGCTACATTACACACAGAGCAGAGAGAGAACACAGGGCCAGTAGGGTAATATACTGTCACTCAGCTACGTTACACACAGAGCAGAGAGAGAACACAGGGCCAGTAGGGTAATATACTGTCACTCAGCTACATTACACACAGAGCAGAGAGAGAACACAGGGCCAGTAGGATAATATACTGCCACTCAGCTACATTACACACAGAGCAGAGAGAGAACACAGGGCCAGTAGGGTAATATACTGTCACTCAGCTACGTTACACACAGAGCAGAGAGAGAACACAGGGCCAGTAGGGTAATATACTGTCACTCAGCTACATTACACACAGAGCAGAGAGAGAACACAGGGCCAGTAGGGTAATATACTGTCACTCAGCTACATTACACACAGAGCAGAGAGAGAACACAGGGCCAGTAGGGTAATATACTGTCACTCAGCTACATTACACACAGAGCAGAGAGAGAACACAGGGCCAGTAGGGTAATATACTGTCACTCAGCTACATTACACACAGAGCAGAGAGAGAACACAGGGCCAGTAGGGTAATATACTGTCCCTCAGCTACATTACACACAGAGCAGAGAGAGAACACAGGGCCAGTAGGGTAATATACTGTCACTCAGCTACATTACACACAGAGCAGAGAGAGAACACAGTGCCAGTAGGGTAATATACTGTCACTCAGCTACATTACACACAGAGCAGAGAGAGAACACAGGGCCAGTAGGGTAATATACTGTCCCTCAGCTACATTACACACAGAGCAGAGAGAGAACACAGGGCCAGTAGGGTAATATACTGTCACTCAGCTACATTACACACAGAGCAGAGAGAGAACACAGGGCCAGTAGGGTAATATACTGTCACTCAGCTACATTACACACAGAGCAGAGAGAGAACACAGGGCCAGTAGGGTAATATACTGTCACTCAGCTACATTACACACAGAGCAGAGAGAGAACACAGGGCCAGTAGGGTAATATACTGTCCCTCAGCTACATTACACACAGAGCAGAGAGAGAACACAGGGCCAGTAGGGTAATATACTGTCACTCAGCTACATTACACACAGAGCAGAGAGAGAACACAGTGCCAGTAGGGTAATATACTGTCACTCAGCTACATTACACACAGAGCAGAGAGAGAACACAGGGCCAGTAGGGTAATATACTGTCACTCAGCTACATTACACACAGAGCAGAGAGAGAACACAGGGCCAGTAGGGTAATATACTGTCCCTCAGCTACATTACACACAGAGCAGAGAGAGAACACAGGGCCAGTAGGGTAATATACTGTCACTCAGCTACATTACACACAGAGCAGAGAGAGAACACAGTGCCAGTAGGGTAATATACTGTCACTCAGCTACATTACACACAGAGCAGAGAGAGAACACAGGGCCAGTAGGGTAATATACTGTCCCTCAGCTACATTACACACAGAGCAGAGAGAGAACACAGGGCCAGTAGGGTAATATACTGTCACTCAGCTACATTACACACAGAGCAGAGAGAGAACACAGGGCCAGTAGGGTAATATACTGTCACTCAGCTACATTACACACAGAGCAGAGAGGGAACACAGGGCCAGTAGGGTAATATACTGTCACTCAGCTACATTACACACAGAGCAGAGAGAGAACACAGGGCCAGTAGGGTAATATACTGTCCCTCAGCTACATTACACACAGAGCAGAGAGAGAACACAGGGCCAGTAGGGTAATATACTGTCACTCAGCTACATTACACACAGAGCAGAGAGAGAACACAGTGCCAGTAGGGTAATATACTGTCACTCAGCTACATTACACACAGAGCAGAGAGAGAACACAGGGCCAGTAGGGTAATATACTGTCACTCAGCTACATTACACACAGAGCAGAGAGAGAACACAGGGCCAGTAGGGTAATATACTGTCACTCAGCTACATTACACACAGAGCAGAGAGAGAACACAGGGCCAGTAGGGTAATATACTGTCACTCAGCTACATTACACACAGAGCAGAGAGAACACAGGGCCAGTAGGGTAATATACTGTCACTCAGCTACATTACACACAGAGCAGAGAGAGAACACAGGGCCAGTAGGGTAATATACTGTCACTCAGCTACATTACACACAGAGCAGAGAGAGAACACAGGGCCAGTAGGGTAATATACTGTCACTCAGCTACATTACACACAGAGCAGAGAGAACACAGGGCCAGTAGGGTAATATTCTGTCACTCAGCTACATTACACACAGAGCAGAGAGAGAACACAGGGCCAGTAGGATAATATACTGTCCCTCAGCTACATTACACACAGAGCAGAGAGAACACAGGGCCAGTAGGGTAATATACTGTCACTCAGCTACATTACACACAGAGCAGAGAGAGAACACAGGGCCAGTAGGGTAATATACTGTCACTCAGCTACATTACACACAGAGCAGAGAGAGAACACAGGGCCAGTAGGGTAATATACTGTCCCTCAGCTACATTACACACAGAGCAGAGAGAGAACACAGGGCCAGTAGGGTAATATACTGTCACTCAGCTACATTACACACAGAGCAGAGAGAGAACACAGTGCCAGTAGGGTAATATACTGTCACTCAGCTACATTACACACAGAGCAGAGAGAGAACACAGGGCCAGTAGGGTAATATACTGTCACTCAGCTACATTACACACAGAGCAGAGAGAGAACACAGGGCCAGTAGGGTAATATACTGTCACTCAGCTACATTACACACAGAGCAGAGAGAGAACACAGGGCCAGTAGGGTAATATACTGTCACTCAGCTACATTACACACAGAGCAGAGAGAACACAGGGCCAGTAGGGTAATATACTGTCACTCAGCTACATTACACACAGAGCAGAGAGAGAACACAGGGCCAGTAGGGTAATATACTGTCACTCAGCTACATTACACACAGAGCAGAGAGAGAACACAGGGCCAGTAGGGTAATATACTGTCACTCAGCTACATTACACACAGAGCAGAGAGAACACAGGGCCAGTAGGGTAATATTCTGTCACTCAGCTACATTACACACAGAGCAGAGAGAGAACACAGGGCCAGTAGGATAATATACTGTCCCTCAGCTACATTACACACAGAGCAGAGAGAACACAGGGCCAGTAGGGTAATATACTGTCACTCAGCTACATTACACACAGAGCAGAGAGAGAACACAGGGCCAGTAGGGTAATATACTGTCACTCAGCTACATTACACACAGAGCAGAGAGAGAACACAGGGCCAGTAGGGTAATATACTGTCACTCAGCTACATTACACACAGAGCAGAGAGAGAACACAGGGCCAGTAGGGTAATATACTGTCACTCAGCTACATTACACACAGAGCAGAGAGAGAACACAGGGCCAGTAGGGTAATATACTGTCACTCAGCTACATTACACACAGAGCAGAGAGAACACAGGGCCAGTAGGGTAATATACTGTGACTCAGCTACATTACACACAGAGCAGAGAGAGAACACAGGGCCAGTAGGGTAATATACTGTCACTCAGCTACATTACACACAGAGCAGAGAGAGAACACAGGGCCAGTAGGGTAATATACTGTCACTCAGCTACATTACACACAGAGCAGAGAGAACACAGGGCCAGTAGGGTAATATTCTGTCACTCAGCTACATTACACACAGAGCAGAGAGAGAACACAGGGCCAGTAGGATAATATACTGTCCCTCAGCTACATTACACACAGAGCAGAGAGAGAACACAGGGCCAGTAGGGTAATATACTGTCACTCAGCTACATTACACACAGAGCAGAGAGAGAACACAGGGCCAGTAGGGTAATATACTGTCACTCAGCTACATTACACACAGAGCAGAGAGAGAACACAGGGCCAGTAGGGTAATATACTGTCACTCAGCTACATTACACACAGAGCAGAGAGAGAACACAGTGCCAGTAGGGTAATATACTGTCACTCAGCTACATTACACACAGAGCAGAGAGAGAACACAGGGCCAGTAGGGTAATATACTGTCCCTCAGCTACATTACACACAGAGCAGAGAGAGAACACAGGGCCAGTAGGGTAATATACTGTCACTCAGCTACATTACACACAGAGCAGAGAGAGAACACAGGGCCAGTAGGGTAATATACTGTCACTCAGCTACATTACACACAGAGCAGAGAGAGAACACAGGGCCAGTAGGGTAATATACTGTCACCCAGCTACATTACACACAGAGCAGAGAGAGAACACAGGGCCAGTAGGGTAATATCCTGTCCCTCAGCTACATTACACACAGAGCAGAGAGAGAACACAGGGCCAGTAGGGTAATATACTGTCACTCAGCTACATTACACACAGAGCAGAGAGAGAACACAGGGCCAGTAGGGTAATATACTGTCACTCAGCTACATTACACACAGAGCAGAGAGAACACAGGGCCAGTAGGGTAATATACTGTCACTCAGCTACATTACACACAGAGCAGAGAGAGAACACAGTGCCAGTAGGGTAATATACTGTCACTCAGCTACATTACACACAGAGCAGAGAGAGAACACAGGGCCAGTAGGGTAATATACTGTCACTCAGCTACATTACACACAGAGCAGAGAGAACACAGGGCCAGTAGGGTAATATTCTGTCACTCAGCTACATTACACACAGAGCAGAGAGAACACAGGGCCAGTAGGGTAATATACTGTCACTCAGCTACATTACACACAGAGCAGAGAGAGAACACAGGGCCAGTAGGGTAATATACTGTCACTCAGCTACATTACACACAGAGCAGAGAGAGAACACAGGGCCAGTAGGGTAATATACTGTCCCTCAGCTACATTACACACAGAGCAGAGAGAGAACACAGGGCCAGTAGGGTAATATACTGTCACTCAGCTACATTACACACAGAGCAGAGAGAGAACACAGTGCCAGTAGGGTAATATACTGTCACTCAGCTACATTACACACAGAGCAGAGAGAGAACACAGGGCCAGTAGGGTAATATACTGTCACTCAGCTACATTACACACAGAGCAGAGAGAGAACACAGGGCCAGTAGGGTAATATACTGTCCCTCAGCTACATTACACACAGAGCAGAGAGAGAACACAGGGCCAGTAGGGTAATATACTGTCACTCAGCTACATTACACACAGAGCAGAGAGAGAACACAGGGCCAGTAGGGTAATATACTGTCCCTCAGCTACATTACACACAGAGCAGAGAGAGAACACAGGGCCAGTAGGGTAATATACTGTCACTCAGCTACATTACACACAGAGCAGAGAGAGAACACAGTGCCAGTAGGGTAATATACTGTCACTCAGCTACATTACACACAGAGCAGAGAGAGAACACAGGGCCAGTAGGGTAATATACTGTCCCTCAGCTACATTACACACAGAGCAGAGAGAGAACACAGGGCCAGTAGGGTAATATACTGTCACTCAGCTACATTACACACAGAGCAGAGAGAGAACACAGGGCCAGTAGGGTAATATACTGTCCCTCAGCTACATTACACACAGAGCAGAGAGAGAACACAGGGCCAGTAGGGTAATATACTGTCCCTCAGCTACATTACACACAGAGCAGAGAGAGAACACAGGGCCAGTAGGGTAATATACTGTCACTCAGCTACATTACACACAGAGCAGAGAGAGAACACAGGGCCAGTAGGGTAATATACTGTCACTCAGCTACATTACACACAGAGCAGAGAGAGAACACAGGGCCAGTAGGGTAATATACTGTCACTCAGCTACATTACACACAGAGCAGAGAGAACACAGGGCCAGTAGGGTAATATACTGTCACTCAGCTACATTACACACAGAGCAGAGAGAGAACACAGGGCCAGTAGGGTAATATACTGTCACTCAGCTACATTACACACAGAGCAGAGAGAGAACACAGTGCCAGTAGGGTAATATACTGTCACTCAGCTACATTACACACAGAGCAGAGAGAGAACACAGGGCCAGTAGGGTAATATACTGTCCCTCAGCTACATTACACACAGAGCAGAGAGAGAACACAGGGCCAGTAGGGTAATATACTGTCACTCAGCTACATTACACACAGAGCAGAGAGAGAACACAGGGCCAGTAGGGTAATATACTGTCCCTCAGCTACATTACACACAGAGCAGAGAGAGAACACAGGGCCAGTAGGGTAATATACTGTCCCTCAGCTACATTACACACAGAGCAGAGAGAGAACACAGGGCCAGTAGGGTAATATACTGTCACTCAGCTACATTACACACAGAGCAGAGAGAGAACACAGGGCCAGTAGGGTAATATACTGTCACTCAGCTACATTACACACAGAGCAGAGAGAGAACACAGGGCCAGTAGGGTAATATACTGTCACTCAGCTACATTACACACAGAGCAGAGAGAACACAGGGCCAGTAGGGTAATATACTGTCACTCAGCTACATTACACACAGAGCAGAGAGAGAACACAGGGCCAGTAGGGTAATATACTGTCACTCAGCTACATTACACACAGAGCAGAGAGAACACAGGGCCAGTAGGGTAATATACTGTCACTCAGCTACATTACACACAGAGCAGAGAGAGAACACACGGCCAGTCGGGTAATATACTGTCACTCAGCTACATTACACACAGAGCAGAGAGAACACAGGGCCAGTAGGGTAATATACTGTCACTCAGCTACATTACACACAGAGCAGAGAGAGAACACAGGGCCAGTAGGGTAATATACTGTCACTCAGCTACATTACACACAGAGCAGAGAGAACACAGGGCCAGTAGGGTAATATACTGTCACTCAGCTACATTACACACAGAGCAGAGAGACTAAACTCTAGGTTCTGAACATTGTTAATCCTTTGTATTCCGTTGACACACCCATCCGTCAACCCAAGTAACATTATAACAAAATCCCCATCAAAATGTGTCAGTTTAAGCTAGAGATATCAGGTGTTTTCCATTGACTGAGTCTAAATCCACCGTATACGCCTGTGCCGGCATTCTGCATCCGCCGTGGAAGGAGGCCGAGCTACAGCGCTGTTTGTCAGACCATGAGACATCCCCGAAAATCGTTCTTCTCTCGAAAATGTCTGTAGCACCGTCCGAGTCACGGGACTCGTTTCAAGTTGGCAGCGCTGATGTGCCAACGTCTGTCTGTAGCATCCGAACGGTTTGGAATACATATAATTAATGCCACTCTGGAAAGGGGAGTCTCTCGTGAATACGATGGTGTTCTCCGTATTGCTCTACGACCCCCACAAGTGTCACAGGACTTGTCTGAATGTAACCCATACAAACGAATGGAAGCATGGAGGTAGATTTGTGCCCTTCAAAATAAGGTGTTAAATATGAATAAAACACATGTTTACTATATTCCTGAGCGTTCTTATATCTCTTAGATATAGGACAGACACTTCAAAACCTTATTCCTTATGATTAATTGTTTTAGTGTATCAATACACCTAGTCACGACAAAAATACAGGTGTCTTTCCTAACTCAGTTGCCAGAGAGGAAGGAAACCACTCAGGGATTTCACCATGAGGCCAATGGTGACTTTAAAACAGTTACAGAGTTTATAAATGTCTTATTAATTTATGAATGTCTTATTCAATGTGATTCTATGGGCTATAGCAAAGGCAAAATTCATTATATTTTCAAATATGTTTTTATATATATATTTTTAGACCTAAAGGAGTCCTAAAATTAAAAATCAAATAGCTACATGACCCCCCCTCTGACTATCCTCTGGGGTCTGATCCTTATTAAACTACAATAATAACTCAAATTAAATGCATGGTCCCTCCACCAACCCACCCTCTCTTATTCAAACCCATTTCATCTTCTCTATTTGGTGTCTTCTTGCTAAAAATCTAAAGACTCACAGAGAGAATCAGTGAATAATTGAACAGCGAAACCCCTTCTCAGAGCTTGACAGGGGCTAGGGGTGAAGCTATAATATCTCTAGAAGCAAGCATATTGTAAGACATTGCAAACAGCTGAAGAGGATTCTGAATAACACTATTTTAAGGATTTTTTCTCCTTTCGGTCACAAAATATTCAATAATGAAACGAGTCCATACTTTGTACTAAATCTTCAATAATGAAATGACTCCATGTTCTGTGTGTAGTGTAATGGCGGAGGCAGATGGCAGATGGTTGGTGTGATGGAAGGGGACTGGTTCATCTACCTCTCCCTGTATGGGGTTGCATGCCTAACCCTGTCACTGCCAGGTTCATGAAATTACTATGGCAAACAAAATCATTACACATCCCTGCTTGTGACATCATAACAGTGTCACAAATAGCAACCTATTACCCTTTATAGTGCACTTCTTTTGAACAGTTTCCCTAGGGCTCTGGTCAAAAGTAGTTCACTGTAATGGGAAAAGGGTCCCATTTGGGACAAATCACATAATGTCTTGCAGGGTTTTTATTTCTTTGAATAGCAAACATGCCGTGTGGTCCTGGTATCCATGCTGCTAACACCTTATTTATCGAGCATGCTTGGTCAGTCCACTATGCAATATACGAGAGCATTATAGCTGTTTAGCATACCGTGGAGTAGTATCCTAGTATGAATTCATCAAATTAAATACATTTTTATAAAAGTTTACAACTTCACATCAAACTTTACATATTTTTACATCAGCAGTCACAAAGTGCTCTACAGATACCCGGCCTAAACCCCAAAGAACAAAACACGTAGAGGCAGACATGTTTCTTCTAGATTGGGATATTCACCGTACATAATCCCAGTATAACACGTCTATGTATAAACTGTTGTCAGGGTCTTAAAGCCAAGGAAACCTGCTGGTGAATAAGCATATCTTTAATAACGATTCATACAGTATAATAAAATGCAATGCCTCCAGCACCCAAACAACAGGGCTATTCATGCAGCAATTAGCTTTTTTACCGCGCTAAACTCAAGGGTTAGGGTTAGAGTTAAACTCAAAGCAGCGAGTCGAAGGCGGACTGGGAGATACACATGCTCACACATGCACGGATGGACAAACACACACACACACACACACACACACACACAATTCAGGTAAAGTTGATCCTGTAAGACAATCAGGAACAATCACAGCACCCTGCGGCCCTCTCCAAGGTTCCATTATGGACATTGTCAGACAAATATGTGCTACGACTTTTAAAAAAACGACAAAAAAAGAAAAAAAGAAAAGACAATCTGAAAGGTTATTTGTGACCTCTGGGTCCGGGTTCGGTGTAGCAGCTGTCACCAGTGTACACAGCATGTCCATATCAAAAGGCTGCCAGCTAGCCGTGCCCGGAAAGAAAGATGTATACATAGAAATAGTGTGGCGACCAACTGGCCGATTTATTCATTCTTTCTGCGGTTCTGTTCTGGCTTATCTGCAGAACCTCCATGTGGCATGGATCATTATATGTTGTGACAAGTCACAGACAATAGCACTGGTATAGCTGGTGTACAGTACCTTCACATCTCTTTACCTGGTCCACATTTTGTTGTGTTACAGCCTGTTTTTAACATTTATTAAATTGAGATGTTTTGTCACTGGCCTACATACAATAACCACATAATGTTAAAGTTAAATAAGAGTTTTCCACATTTTTACAAATTGATGGCAAGCCGAAATAAGTTCAGGATTAAAACAAATTGAACAAGTCCCATAATAAGTTGCATTGACTCTCCCTGTGCAATAATAGTGTTTAATGTATTTTTATCAATGACTATCTCATCTCTCTCTACCCCACACATACAATTATCTGTAAGGTCCCTCAGTCAAGCAATTCATTTCAAACACAGATTCAACCACAAAGACCAGGGAGGTTTTCCAATGCCTCATAAAGAAGGGCACCTATTGGTAGATGTGTAAAAAAAAAAAAAAAAACAGACATTGAATATCCCTTTGAGCTTGGTGACGTTATTAATTACTCTTTCAAGGATTTCACCATGAGACCAATGGTGACTTTAAAACAGTTACAGAGTTTATTGGCTGTGATCGGAGAAAACTGAGGATGGATCAATAACATCGTAGTTACGCCACAATACGAACCTAATTGACAGAGTGAAAAAAGAAGCCTGTACAGAATTAAAATATTCCAAAATATGCATCCTGTTTGCAACAGGGCACTGAAGTAATACTGCAAAAAATGTCCCAAAACAATCAACTTTTTGTGTTATGTTTGGGCCAAATCGCAACACATTACTGAGTACCACTCCATATTTTTAAGCATAGTGGTGGCTGCATCATGTTATGGGTTTGCTTATAATTGTTAGGGACTGGGGAGTTTTTCAGGATAAAAACGAAACAGAATGGAGCTAAGCGCAGACAACATCCTAGAGGAACACTTGGTTTAGTTTGCTTTCCACTAGACACTGGGGGATTATTTCACCTTTCAGAATGACAATAACCTAAAATACAAGGACAAATCTACACTGGAGTTGATTACCAAGAGGACAGTGTAATGTTCCTGAGTGGCCTATTTATAGTTTTCACTTAAATCTACTTGAAAATCTATGGCAAGACTTGGACATTGTTGTCTAGCAATGATCAACAAACCGTTTTACAAGAGCTTGAAGAATTTTTTGAAAAGCTCTTAGATACTTACCCAGAAAGACAAACAGCTGTGATCATCTAATATCTTCTACACACTATGGAGTCAGGGGTGTGATTACTTATATAAAATGATATTTCTGTGTTTCATTTTAGATGAATATGAAAACAATTCTAAAAGCATGTTTTTACTTTGTCATTATGGGGTATTTAATCCATTTTGAATTCAGGCTGTCACTCAGAAAAATGTGGAAGAGGTCAATTGGTTTAGAACACTTTCTGAACGTACTGTACATGTCATAGCTACATGCAGACGTTATGAGTCTGTGATGAATGCAGGGGACTGTAAAATATAATGACATTAATAAGTGTACATCTTACATGCATTTACCTTCTTGTCTATAATTTCCCGGTAACTGCTTTGGCAACCAAAATGCCATTATAGACAGTACTATACATCAGTGTTTCCCAAATTGTTTCCCCACCCCGAGTGAAAAAAGTTTGGGAACCCCTGCTATACACTGCTACAGATAAGAAGCATGAACAAATGATCACACTGTAAGGAAAAAGAAAGCAAACTATATATATATATATATATATATATATGGAGAATGAAAAACAACATTGTTTATTATTTTTGAAATTGATCACATTATGTCGTAGTGCATAGTGTGAATTTTGTTATCCACATAATGTAAAAATGGGGTTGGAATTGCATTAATTCACGGGCGCCCATGTGGTTAGTATTCTGTACGTCGTCTTCAAGCAGTGCTTTGCTCTCATAAAGTCCCTACTATAACGGTTTATGAGGTTGAGCCAATCCTCTGGAGGCCTTGCTAGGCTGCCGGCTATCCTCCATTTTTAACTAAAGATGTCACCTCCCCAGTGCCATGAATCACACAACAAAGGTTAATGATGATATCAATTGATAGGTGATGTATGATTCTAGCTAATAGTCTGAAGATATACACTGAGTGTACAAAACATTAAGAGAACCTGCTCTTTCCATGACATAGACTGATTAGGGGAATCCAGGTGATTGCTATAATCCATTATTGATGTCACTTATTAAATCCACTTCAATCAGTGTAGATGTAAGGGAGGAGACGGGTTAAAGATGGATTTTTAAGCCTTGAGACATGGATTGTGTATGTGTGTCATTCAGAAGGTGAATGGACAACACTAAAGACCTTCAAACACCTTTTCTATTTAACTAGGCAAGTCAGTTAAGCACAAATTCTTATTTTCAATGACAGCCTAGGAACAGTGGGTTAACTGCCTTGTTCAGGGGCAGAACGGCAGATTTTTACCTTGTCAGCTCGGGGAATCGATCGTGCAACCTTTCGTTTATTAGTCCAATGCTCTAACCACTAAGGCTACCCCACCTTTGAACAGTAGTATGGTAGTAGGTGCCAGGCTACTACCAGTTTGAGTGTGTCAAGAACTGCAACGCTGCTGAGTTTTTTATGCTCAACAGTTTCCTGTGTGTGTCAAGAATGGTCCACCACCCAAAGGACATCCAACCAACTTGACACAACTGTGGGAAGCGTTTGAGTCGACATGGGCCAGCATCCCTGTGGAACGCTTTCAACACCTTGTAGAGTCTATGCCCCGACGAATTGAGGCTGTTCTGAGGGCGAAAAGGGTTGCAACTCAATATTATGAAGGTCCTAATGTTTTGTACACTAGTGGATCTCCTCTCCTCTCTCATCTCCTCTTCTCTCCCCTCTCCTCCCCCCTCCTCCTCTCCTCTTCCATACCATTATATATTCCTCTTTCCTCCCTCTCTTCAGTTAAATCAATCAGGGACTCAAGTGCCTTCCATCCAATCAATTACATCCCAAATCAGTGCAGACCCCTTTGATACAGAATCATTTGTCAAGTCACCGCTGATGGCTGAGTGCAGGTCCCACAGAGTCAGAGGCTGTGTCCACCTGGACATCTTTCTGCTCCAGTGTACTCTCCTGCCGCGCTCCGTCCTATTAATGGAATGTCATTGTGTGCAGGATTTTAGTTTAGCCTTGTCCCATGGATGATGCCTGCATTAGCCTCTTACCCTCTTGAACAGACGTACTTCAGAAAGCACCATCACCTTCCAAAAGCACATCCGTTTAATCTAAACTGTACCACTGTTTCCACAATCTGTTACTGGCCTCTTGGCCACTTCTCCTTCATAAAATAAGGGACATTTCTTGGATAAATAAATATTACATTAATAAAGTAGTCAGAAGTAGCTTTTAATGGTTTATTTATGCTTCAAACCATGATGTAACTATTCACCTTTAGTTTCCAACTGTTATGTAAATCTGTTGTTAATGACCTGAAGAGAGCCATAGTAAATCCTCATTGGTTAGCATTAGCATGTAGTGTAAGAGATTGACACTGAGTTGCCTAACAAACACCGTTAAGGCCTGATGGACTGGGATCTAGTCCTCAGGTGATGTAACACACACCATGAAGGCCTGATGGACTGGGATCTAGTCCTCAGGTGATGTAACATACACCGTTAAGGCCTGATGGACAGGGATCTAGTCTTCAGGTGATGTAACACACACCGTTAAGGCCTGATGGACAGGGATCTAGTCCTCAGGTGATGTAACACACACCATGAAGGCCTGATGGACTGGGATCTAGTCCTCAGGTGATGTAACATACACCGTTAAGGCCTGATGGACAGGGATCTAGTCCTCAGGTGATGTAACACACACCGTTAAGGCCTGATGGACAGGGATCTAGTCCTCAGGTGATGTAACACACACCGTTAAGGCCTGATGGACTGGGATCTAGTCCTCAGGTGATGTAACACACACCGTTAAGGCCTGATGGACAGGGATCTAGTCCTCAGGTGATGTAACACACACCGTTAAGGCCTGATGGACAGGGATCTAGTCCTCAGGTGATGTAACACACACCGTTAAGGCCTGATGGACAGGGATCTAGTCCTCAGGTGATGTAACACACACCGTTAAGGCCTGATGGACAGGGATCTAGTCCTCAGGTGATGTAACACACACCGTTAAGGCCTGATGGACTGGGATCTAGTCCTCAGGTGATGTAACACACACCGTTAAGGCCTGATGGACAGGGATCTAGTCCTCAGGTGATGTAACACACACCGTTAAGGCCTGATGGACAGGGATCTAGTCCTCAGGTGATCTTAAGTCAAAACATTCTAAAACTAAAAACCCCTTTCACCAGTCTAGTTTTCAAACTTCTTAGCTATTAATGTATAAATGAATGCATTAAACACACAGTACATGTATTAATTTCATGAACACTGTCTTACTTTAAAAATACAAATGTTTTTCTCTTTTTATTATCCAGTTATATTCCAACCTCTGTTTTTTCCCCTCCCATTATAAATCAATGTGATTCAATATGTATGAGATGCCACAGATGCCAGGTGTCTGTTCTTGGTGCTCCAGACAAGCTCTCTGTTGTGCTTGCTGTACGTTCCTCGCAATCATACTTCACATGAACATTGCATAACCGGTAGCTCTCACAGACAGTACAAAGACAACCAAAAATAAATGTTTTAATACTTTCAAAAATGGCACTGAACCAGTAGCCTACAAAAAAAGTACACAAATTATCAACAAACCCGGTTCTGTTTCTTAAAGATGTCACTTAAAGTGAATCGTTAGCATCCAATGGTATTTCCCAAAAACATTGCTGCACTAAAGCTGATACAGCTGAAATTCTTAATTGAGGCATACAAAAACAGATACAATCAAATAAATCAATTTAGTCTACCCATGTGACAGATTTCTCTAGTGGTAGCTCTTCTTATTACAGTATTTTTACCCTCGTTATTACAGTATTATTACCCTCGTTATTACATTATTATTACCCTCGTTATTACAGTATTATTACCCTCGTTATTACAGTATTATTACCCGTGTTATTACATTATTATTACCCTCGTTATTACAGTATTATTACCCTCGTTATTACATTATTATTACCCTCGTTATTACAGTATTTTTACCCTCGTTATTACAGTATTTTTACCCTCGTTATTACAGTATTATTACCCTCGTTATTACAGTATTATTACCCTTGTTATTACAGTATTATTACCCTTGTTATTACAGTATTATTACCCTCGTTATTACAGTATTATTACCCGTGTTATTACATTATTATTACCCTCGTTATTACGGCATTATTTCCCTCGGTATTACAGTATTATTACCCGTGTTATTACGGTATTATTACCCTCGTTATTACAGTATTATCACCTTCGTTATTACAGTATTATTACCCGTGTTATTACAGTATTATTACCCTCGTTATTACAGTATTATTACCCTCGTTATTACAGTATTATTACCCGTGTTATTACAGTATTATTACCCTTGTTTTTCAAGTATTATTACCCTTGTTTTTCAAGTATTATTACCCTTGTTATTACAGTATTATTACCCTTGTTATTACAGTATGATTCCCCTTGTTGTTATAGTAGTATTACCCTTGTTATTACAGTGTTATTATCAGTATTATTATCATCATTTCTATATTTAAAACGAGCAGCAAAGAAAGACCTAAAGTAACCTTCTTTTTGTCTCCCTCTAGTCTTTTATATCTTATGTATCTCTTAAAGCCTCTTCAGTGGAAAGGATGAATCATTAATACCCTTGCATTTAACACCTCAATCAAAGCCATTCATTAAAAGAGAGAATTACAACGAAGTTATTATAGATGTGAGGCAGCTTTGGGGCAGTATGACTCTGAAACCATTTATTGAAGCCAAGAACAAGACAAGGTCCCTTGAAAAAGTGATATGACATTTCGTGAAGTATATATGTAACCTCTATATGTTACTAGTGTTAATCTTATTGATAATGAGTGGCCCGGCCACTCCCATAAGCCTAAAAGCAAATGAATGCATATTGCCTTCATCTAATCTCTCCGTCCCTTCACTGTCATCCTTGACGCTATTATTCATTCAGTATCCCGTGCCAAGTCGAGATATCATTTGTGTACTGCTCTTAGACACATTTCATCACTGGGAGACAGGATTGAAAAATAGATAGCGTAGATAACAGCCTTGTTTGTTACCATATTTCATGGTGGTTGTGGGGGGTCATCATTTTCATGGTTTGGCTTATTACAAGGAATGTAATGATGTTTAAAATCACATGACGGGCTCCTTCAGAAGGGAAATACCAAACTGAAAGAGCAGACGAAATGTCATTAGTATAATAATAATGAAGAGGATTTAACTGTTCCAGGAAGAAAAATGAGCGCATCTTGAAATACAGTACTTCCCTCTCTCTGCATATTTCATTTTGTGGTAATACTAGTGGATCTCCTCTCCTCTCTCATCTCCTCTTCTCTCCCCTCTCTCCCTACCAAGGGAATGTAAGGCAGTCTACACGGCTGAAAATGAGAGATTAAACATATACAGATACAAAATTAAACATTTAACCTAAACACTAGATGACCACCTTATAATCATTATAGTCACAGTCTGCCATCTACACCTGATATTGCCTTTATTTCTCATTATTAACATGTCCATCAGCAGAAGGGGATATGTCCCAGGTGGATGAAAAGGCCAAGGACTACATGTTAAGGAGGCCTTCCCCTCACGAGGGATAGATCCCCACTGGAATTTTTATTTTATTTTTATTTATTTCACCTTTATTTAACCAGGTAGGCTAGTTGAGAACAAGTTCTCATTTGCAACTGCGACCTGGCCAAGATAAAGCATAGCAGTGTGAACAGACAACACAGAGTTACACATGGAGTAAACAATAAACAAGTCAATAACATGGTAGAAGAAAAAGAAAAAAAATGAGAATCTATATACAATGTGTGCAAAAGGCATGAGGTAGGCAATAAATCGAATAATTACAATTTAGCAGATTAACACTGGAGTGATAAATCATCAGATGATCATGTGCAAGAAGAGATACTGGTGTGCAAAAGAGCAGAAAAGTAAATAAATAAAAGCAGTATGGGGGGTGAGGTAGGTAAATTGGGTGGGTAGTTTACAGATGGACTATGTACAGCTGCAACGATCGGTTAGCTGCTCGGATAGCAGATTTTTAAAGTTGTTGAGGGAGATAAAAGTCTCCAACTTCAGAGATTTTTGCAATTCGTTCCAGTCGCAGGCAGCAGAGAACTGGAAGGAAAGGCGTCCAAATGAGGTTTTGGCTTTAGGGATGATCAGTGAGATACACCTGCTGGAGCGCGTGTTGCGGGTGGGTGTAGCCATCGTGACCAGTGAACTGAGATAAGGCGGCACTTTACCTAGCATAGCCTTGTAGATGACCTGGAGCCAGTGGGTCTGACGACGAACATGTAGCGAGGGCCAGCCGACTAGGGCATACAGGTCGCAGTGGTGGGTCGTATAAGGTGCTTTAGTAACAAAACGAATGGCACTGTGATAAACTGCATCCAGTTTGCTGAGTAGAGTATTGGAAGCTATTTTGTAGATGACATCGCCGAAGTCGAGGATCGGTAGGATAGTCAGTTTTACTAGGGTAAGTTTGGCGGCGTGAGTGAAGGAGGCTTTGTTGCGGAATAGAAAGCCGATTCTTGCTTTGATTTTGGATTGGAGATGTTTGATATGAGTCTGGAAGGAGAGTTTGCAGTCTAGCCAGACACCTAGGTACTTATAGATGTCCACATATTCTAGGTCGGAACCGTCCAGGGTGGTGATGCTAGTCGGGCGTGCGGGTGCAGGCAGCGAACGGTTGAAAAGCATGCATTTGGTTTTACTAGCGTTTAAGAGCAGTTGGAGGCCACGGAAGGAGTGTTGTATGGCATTGAAGCTCGTTTGGAGGTTAGATAGTACAGTGTCCAAGGAAGGGCCGGAAGTATATAGAATGGTGTCGTCTGCGTAGAGGTGGATCAGGGAATCGCCCGCAGCAAGAGCAACATCATTGATGTATACAGAGAAAAGAGTCGGCCCGAGAATTGAACCCTGTGGTACCCCCATAGAGACTGCCAGAGGACCGGACAACATGCCCTCCGATTTGACACACTGAACTCTGTCTGCAAAGTAGTTGGTGAACCAGGCAAGGCAGTCATTAGAAAAACCGAGGCTACTGAGTCTGCCGATAAGAATATGGTGATTGACAGAGTCGAAAGCCTTGGCCAGGTCGATGAAGACGGCTGCACAGTAATGTCTTTTATCGATGGCGGTTATGATATCGTTTAGTACCTTGAGCGTGGCTGAGGTGCACCCATGACCGGCTCGGAAACCGGATTGCACAGCGGAGAAGGTACGGTGGGATTCGAGATGGTCAGTGATCTGTTTGTTGACTTGGCTTTCGAAGACCTTAGATAGGCAGGGCAGGATGGATATAGGTCTGTAACAGTTTGGGTCCAGGGTGTCTCCCCCTTTGAAGAGGGGGATGACCGCGGCAGCTTTCCAATCCTTGGGGATCTCAGATGATACGAAGGAGAGGTTGAACAGGCTGGTGATAGGGGGTGCGACAATGGCGGCGGACAGTTTCAGAAATAGGGGGTCCAGATTGTCAAGCCCAGCTGATTTGTATGGGTCCAGGTTTTCCAGCTCTTTCAGAACATCTGCTATCTGGATTTGGGTAAAGGAGAAGCTGGGGAGGCTTGGGCGAGTAGCAGCGGAGGGGGCGGGGCTGTTGGCCAAGGTTGGAGTCGCCAGGAGGAAGGCATGGCCAGCCATTGAGAAATGCTTGTTGAAGTCTTCGATTATCACGGATTTATCGGTGGTGACCGTGTTACCTAGCCTCAGTGCAGTGGGCAGCTGGGAGGAGGTGCTCTTGTTCTCCATGGACTTTACAGTATCCCAGAACTTTTTGGAGTTAGAGCTACAGGATGCAAATTTCTGCTTGAAAAAGCTGGCCTTTGCTTTCCTGACTGACTGCGTGTATTGGTTCCTGACTTCCCTGAACAGTTGCATATCGCGGGGGCTCTTCGATGCTATTGCAGTTCGCCACAGGATGTTTTTGTGCTGGTCGAGGGCAGTCAGGTCTGGAGTGAATCAAGGGCTATATCTGTTCTTGGTTCTGCATTTTTTGAACGGAGCATGCTTGTCTAATATGGTGAGGAAGTAACATTTAAAGAATGACCAGGCATCCTCAACTGACGGGATGAGGTCAATATCCTTCCAGGGTACCCGGGCCAGGTCGATTAGAAAGGCCTGCTCGCAGAAGTGTTTTAGGGAGCGTTTGACAGTGATGAGGGGTGGTCGTTTGACCGCGGACCCGTGGCGGATACAGGCAATGAGGCAGTGATCACTGAGATCTTGATTGAAGACAGCAGAGGTGTATTTGGAGGGCAGGTTGGTCAGGATAATGTCTATTAGGGTGCCCATGTTTACGGATTTAGGGTTGTACCTGGTGGGTTCCTTGATGATTTGTGTGAGATTGAGGGCATCAAGCTTGGATTGTAGGACTGCCGGGGTGTTAAGCATATCCCAGTTTAGGTCACCTAACAGAACAAACTCTGAAGCTAGATGGGGAGCGATCAATTCACAGATGGTGTCCAGGGCACAGCTGGAAGCTGAGGGGGGTCGGTAGCAGGCGGCAACAGTGAGAGACTTATTTCTGGAGAGATTCATTTTTAAAATTAGAAGTTCGAACTGTTTGGGCATAGACCTGGAAAGTATGACAGAACTTTGCAGGCTATCTCTGCAGTAGATTGCAACTCCTCCCCCTTTGGCAGTTCTATCTTGACGGAAAGTGTTATAGTTGGGTATGGAAATCTCAGAATTTTTGGTGGCCTTCCTAAGCCAGGATTCGGACACGGCAAGGACATCAGGGTTGGCAGAGTGTGCTAAAGCGGTGAGTAAGGCAAACTTAGGGAGGAGGCTTCTGATGTTGACATGCATGAGGCCAAGGCTTTTTCGATCACAGAAGTCAACAAATGAGGGTGACTGGGGACATGCAGGGCCTGGGTTTACCTCCACATCACCCGAGGAACAGAGGAGTAGTAGGATGAGGGTGCGGCTAAAGGCTATCAAAACTGGTCGCCTAGAGCGTTGGGGACAAAGAATGAAAGGAGCAGATTTATGGGCGTGGTAGAATAGATTCTGGGCATAATGTGCAGACAGGGGTATGGTGGGGCGTGGGTACAGCGGAGGCAAGCCCAGGCACTGGGTGATGATAAGAGAGGTTGTATCTCTGGACATGCTGGTCTCAATGGGTGAGGTCACCGCATGTGTGGGGGGTGGGACAAAGGAGGTATCGGAGGTACGGAGAGTGGAACTACGGGGTCCATTGCAAACCAAAACAATGATAACTAGCCTGAACAACAGTATGCAAGGCATATTGATATTTGAGGGAGACATACAATAAGGCATAAAGTGATTGCAGGTCTTGATTGGGAGAGCTAGCTAAAACAACAGGTGAGATAACAGCAGCTAGTCAGTTAACCAGCAGCAGCAGGTAAAAATGGCGACGGCTAGGCAGAGAGGGTCGGATTAACTACACACAGATCCTGAGTTAAAGCACAGAGCCGACAGATAAAACACAAATAAACGGAATGGAGTACCGTGAATTAATGGACAGTCAAGCAAGCATCAGCTATGTAGTCAAGTGATCATAGTGTCCAGGGGGCAGCCGTAGATGGAGCAGTGAGGCCTCCACTAAGCTAGCCCGCGGCGTAAGATTGTTCGATAGACCTGTTCAGATAGCAGCCGATATGCTCAAGACAGCTAACGATTAGCTGGCCGCAGTTAGCATATGGGCGTTCAGGTTACGTCGCGATGGAGGGGCCAGTTGAATAATTCCCTCGGGCAGATAACGTCGGTATCCCAGTCGTGAAGGCCCGGTGGGGCTCCGCATCGGCAGTAAAACGGGTCCGGATAGGTGATTGTAGCCCAGGAGTGGCTGATGGAACTCTTCAGCTGGCTAGCTCCGGGATAATTGGTGTTTGCTCCGGAATTGATGTTAGCCAATAGTCACTCGGATAGCAGCTAGTTAGCTGCAAGATCCAGGTGTAAATGTCCAGAGCTTGCGGTAAAAATCCGGGGATATGGAGAGAAAATAGGTCTGGTATGCTCTGGTCTGAGTCGCGTTGTACAAAACTGGCAATAGTTTTCCGAGCTAAAGGATAGCTGATAAGCGCTAGCTGTGGTTAGCTGAACTACTCACGTTAGCTTGTGAGCTGGCTAACTTCTGGCTAGCTTCTGTTGTAGATTTCGGATACGAGGTGAATAATACCTTTGAGGAGAAAAAAAAACACATCCGCACCACATTTGGTGAGGTAGGTTGCAGGAGAGTGTTTTGAAGTTGAGTTTTTAAGAAGAAAAAATATATATATAAAAAGAAATGCGAAGAAAAATATATAAAAAATATATACACGGGACAGGACGAGGACAAAGGACATCTGACTGCTACGCCATCTTGGATTCACGAGTGGGTACATGTTACCGTATGGATATTAAAAACGTCTGTGCACTAAGCAGAACCTGACACAATAAGGCATTTTCCCGATGCGATGTAACACTGTGCGCTGTGAGAGCACAAGTTAATGTGTATCTCCACTGCTGGGAAACAGTGTGATGCTTGGAGAAGGAAGACCATGGGAGATGTCTCCTGAAGGTACAAAGATACTAGTACACTGAATAAAAACATCAACGCAACATGCACCAGTTACAGTTTATAGAAGGAAATCAGTCAATTCAAATCAATGCATTAGGCCCTAACCTATGGATTTCACTTGACTTGGAATACAGATATGCATCTGTTGGTCTCAGATACCTTTGAAAAAAAGGTAGGGGAGTGGATCAGAAAACCAGTCAGTATCTGGTGTGACCACCATTTGCTTCATGCAGCGTGACAATCAGGCTGTTGATTGTGGCCTGTGGAATGCTGTGCAAAGTTACCGGATATTGGCGGGAACTGGAACACCCTGTCATACATGTCGATCCAGAGCATCCCAAACATGCTCAATGGGTGACATGTCTGGTGAGTTTGCAGGCCACGGAAGACCTGGGACATTTTCAGCTTTCCATGAATTTTGTACAGATCCTTGCGAATTGGGGCCGTGCATTATCATGCTGAAACATGAGGTGATGTAGGCAGACTAATGGCAGAACGATGGGCCTCGGGATCTCGTCACGGTATCTCCGTGCATTCAAATTGCCATCGATAAAATGCAATTGTGTTACTTTTCCATAGCTTTTGACTACTACTATGATATTACTGTGATATTACTAATATTTTACTATGCTATTACTATGATATTACTATAATATTACTATGATCAGTAGGCTGCCTATTTCTGTGGGACACTCTTTCTTTGGTGGAGGCAAAAGTTGTTTTGATGGTAGAGTGGCTTGCGAAAGTATTCACCCCTTGGCATTACCCCTATTTTGTTGCCTTACACCTTAAAATCAAATTTTTTGGGAGGGGTTGTATCATTTGATTTACACAACATGCCTACCACTTTGAAGATGTAAAATATGTAAAACTTTGAAGATGTAAAACGAACAAGAAATAAGACACCCAAAAAAATGAAAACTTGAGCGTGCATAACTATACCCCCCCCCCCAAAAAAAGTGAATACTTTGTAGAGCCCCCTTTTGCAGTAATTACAGCTGCAAGTCTCTTGGGGTATGTTTCTATAAGCTTGGCACATCTAGCCACTGGGATGTTTGCCCATTCTTCAAGGCAAAACTGCTCCAGCTCCTTCAAGTTGGATGAGTTCCGCTGGTGTACAGCAATCTTTAAGTCATACCACAGATTCTCAATTGGATTGCGGTCTGGGCTTTGACTAGGCCATTCGAAGAGATTTAAATGTTTGCCCTTAAACCACTCGAGTTTTTCTTTAACAGTATGCTTAGCATCATTGTCCTGCTGGAAGGTGAACCTCTGTCCCAGTCTCAAATCTCTGGAAGACTGAAACAGGTTTCCCTCAAGAATTTCCCTGTATTTAGCGCCATCCATTTTCCTTCAATTCTGACCCGTTTCCCAGTCCCTGCCGATGAAAAACATCCCCACAGAATGATGCTGCCACCACCATGCTTCACTGTGGGGATGGTGTTCTCGGGGTGATGAGAGGTGTTGAGTTTGTGCCAGACATAGCATCTTCCATGATGGCCAAAAAGTTCAATTTTAGTCTCATCTGACCAGATTACATTCTTCCATATATTTGGGGAGTCTCCCACATGTCTTTTGCCAAACACCAAACGTGTTTGCTTATATTTTTCTTTCAGATATGGCTTTTTTCTGGCCACTCTTCCGTAAAGCCCAGCTCTCTGGAGTGTATGGTTTAAAGTGGTCCTATGGACAGATACTCCAATCTCCACTGTGGGGCTTTGCAGCTCCTTCAGGGTTATCTTTGGTCTCTTTGTTGCCTCTCTGATTAATGCCCTCCTTGCATGGTCTGTGAGTTTTGGTTGGCGGCCCTCTCTTGGCAGGTTTGTTGTGGTGTCCTATTCTTTCCATTTTTTTATTATGGATTTAATGGTGCTCCGTGGGATGTTCAAAGGTTCTGATATTTTTTATAACCCAACCCTGATCTGTCCTTCTCCACACCTTGTCCCTGACCTGTTTGGCGAGCTCCTTGGTCCTCACAGTGCCGCTTGCTTGGTGGTGCCCCTTGCTTAGTGGTGTTGCAGACTCTGGGGCCTTTCAGAACAGGTGTATATATACTGATATCATGTGACAGATAATGCGACACTTAGAATGCACAAAGGTGGACTTTATTGAATTAATTATGTGACTTCTGAAGGTAATTGGTTGCACCAGATCAGATTATTTAGGGGCTTCATAGCAAAGGGGGTGAATGTATATGCACTCACCACTTTTACGTTTCTTAATTTTTTTCATTTCAACAATTTGGACTATTTTGTGTATGTCAATTACATTAAATCCAAATAAAAATATATTTGAATTACAGGTTGTAATGCAACAAAATAGGTAAACATGCCAAGGGGGGTGAATACTTTTGCAAGGCACTCTACGTGTTGGAGCCTACTGGCTGCAGCAGATTTGGAAAGAGAGACAGCTCTATCATACCACACAGACTGGGAAAGAGAGACAGCTCTATCATACCACACAGACTGGGAAAGAGAGACAGACTGGGAAAGAGAGACAGCTCTATCATACCACACAGACTGGGAAAGAGAGACAGACTGGGAAAGAGAGACAGCTCTATCATACCATACAGACTGGGAAAGAGAGACAGACTGGGAAAGAGAGACAGCTCTATCATACCATACAGACTGGGAAAGAGAGACAGCTCTATCATACCATACAGACTGGGAAAGAGAGACAGACTGGGAAAGAGAGACAGCTCTATCATACCATACAGACTGGGAAAGAGAGACAGACTGAGAAAGAGAGACAGACTGGGAAAGAGAGACAGCTCTATCATACCATACAGACTGGGAAAGAGAGACAGACTGGGAAAGAGAGACAGCTCTATCATACCATACAGACTGGGAAAGAGAGACAGACTGAGAAAGAGAGACAGACTGAGAAAGAGAGACAGATTGGGAAAGAGAGACGGCTTTAGCATACCACACATGGCTTTGAATAGCATCAATGACATAGTTTTATTGTACTCAACTGCCGAAAACTGACATAAACCTATTTAGGGCAGACTTGTTTGTTCGCTGTGGGTGGTTGGGGATACAACTGTGCCATTGGCTCGGGATTGATCAATGTTTTACCAGGCCTGTATTCCAGCCTGTGAATTTATGGATTTTAGCATTTTAAAATAGTTGGCAAGTACAGCAAGTATGTAACATAACAGTGTGCCACCGTAAGACGTTGTAATCCTCAAAATGTGATATAACTAGAATTATAAACTGGGTGAATCGAGCCCTGAATGCTGATTGGCTGACAGCCATGGTATATCAGACCATAAACCACGGGTATGACAAAATATGTGTTTTTACTGCTCTAATTACGTTGGTAACCAGTTTATAATAGCAATAAGGCACCTCGGGGGTTTGTGGTACCTGTCAGTGGGCTTTATCAAAGCACTCTGCGTTGCGTTGTGCATAAGAACAGCCCTTAGCCATGGTAAATTGTCCATATACCACACCCCCTCCGGTCTTATTGCTTAATTAGATCATTACTAATTTAACAACAAACTGTTACGGTACTGTCAATGCACACAAACGTGACAACAGTCATGCATATGGTCCAAGTTTTGCTGCAACTGAAGACAGCTAACCGATTAGCCTACCTAGCGTGCATTGCTTTAGCTATCGTGTGAATATTCATGACTATGGTTAGACTGGAGCCAGTGGGAAGAGTTGTGTGTCTTTTTTGGGAGGAATATTAATATTGAGTGCTGGTAATGTTAATATATTATTGAAAGTCTTCTTAATGGCGGTCTGGGCGGTCAGACAGAAGAGTGCTTAGACTGTTTACACGTTCCTTCTTTTCTTTTAGTCCATTCTTTGTCTCATCCTCAGTTGCCCTTCTGGAACAATCCGGCCTATTGCCTATTTTTTTTCTTTCTTTTTTTTACTGTCTATTACTTAGTTTTTATTGCCTTTTCATTGGAAGATATAAACACATGACCTTGCATCTATCGTCGGTGGGTTCTAGCAGTCACTGGCACTACTTGTATCTCCCAAGGTAGTGAGCAAACGAATGGGAGAAATGCAGCTGAGAGTGGTCCTCATTTGTAATAGTTAAAGCCCACTGACAGGTACAGTATCTCTCACTTACCAGTATCACTTAGCCTACTTAAAAATGACCTGCCAGGCTGGTGCTTGTGGTGCTACACACAAAGTATATAACAGGTTTGGTTTGTTGGGGAAAGATTCATCTTTTCATTACTTTAGTTAGAAAACGTTTGTGTGAGTTGTTTTTGTGAGTCAGGATAAATAAATTACTATAAATACTTTTAAGAGCCAAAGCTAGGTCAATATGTTAATAATATTTTTGAAGGATTTTAGTAGTTAATATGGAAATGGAAAGTCATGCATGAAGTCATGCCTGACACATAGCAACCTAAATACATCAACACAAACAACTGTACCGGGTCATAACAGCAGTTATGTTACCCACAGTGTGTATGTTTTCTCTTTTCTTTGAAGTTAAAAAAAACATTATTCCGATATCACAGGAGATTGGTGGCACCTTAATTGGGGAGGACGGGCTTGTGCTAATGGCTGGAACGGAATCAGTGGAACGGTATCAAACACATCAAACACATGGTTTGATGCCGTTCCATTCACTCTGTTCCAGCTATTATTATTATTCTTATTATGAGCTTGTTCTCCCCTCAGCACCATCCAATCACCAATATAGAAGCTTTTCACCAATGGATCACTGCCTATTCAGAGTTCATGCCAATGTATCACTCAAGTTGTTTGTCCATTCTATTTGAGTATTGTAATTAGAGAGCACGGTGCTGACTAGTCACAAGATAATCTTTGCTGGTTTGATCTGATATGAAATGAATATTCAGCACCAACTGGTTGAAGGAGACTGGATTTTGACACCCCATGAAAGATTTTTGAAATGCATTATACCGACCATATGGCTGCCAACTGTGAGCTTAAAGTTGAATCAAATCAAACCTTCAGTGTTCTGGGCTCTGTGTTCCAAATGTCACCCTATTGTCCACGAAGTGTATTACTGTTGACCAGAGCCCAAGTAGTGCACTACAAAGGAAATAGGGCACAATTTAGGACGTAGCCGTAATCACAAAATGCACTGAGTGGGAGTGATTCATCAGCGTCATCTTTGTGTGTATAGTTTGCCAGGCAGAGAGGCCTGCCTGTGACAGTGATAGGTGATTCAGCTTCTGCTTCAACATGAGACCTGTAATACAGTGGGGTGACTGTACACCATCACGCCATACTCTGAGACCTGTAATACAGTGGGGTGACTGTACACCATCACGCCATAGTCTGAGACCTGTAATACAGTGGGGTGACTGTACACCATCACGCCATAGTCTGAGACCTGTAATACAGTGGGGTGACTGTACACCATCACGCCATAGTCTGAGACCTGTAATACAGTGGGGTGACTGTACACCATCACGCCATAGTCTGAGACCTGTAATACAGTGGGGTGACTGTACACCATCACGCCATAGTCTGAGACCTGTAATACAGTGGGGTGACTGTACACCATCACGCCATAGTCTGAGACCTGTAATACAGTGGGGTGACTGTACACCATCACGCCATAGTCTGAGACCTGTAATACAGTGGGGTGACTGTACACCATCACGCCATAGTCTGAGACCTGTAATACAGTGGGGTGACTGTACACCATCACGCCATAGTCTGAGACCTGTAATACAGTGGGGTGACTGTACACCATCACGCCATAGTCTGAGACCTGTAATACAGTGGGGTGACTGTACACCATCACGCCATAGTCTGAGACCTGTAATACAGTGGGGTGACTACACCATCACATCATAGTCTGAGACCTGTAATACAGTGGGGTGACTGTACACCATCACGCCATAGTCTGAGACCTGTAATACAGTGGGTTGACTGTACACCGTCACATCATAGTGATGACAATACCCCTGCCAGTCTCAATGAGATAAAAGGGTCATGCATTACAATAGAGGGAGAAAGATCAAAAGCATTAACAATGCATATGTCACTGTGAAATCTTGATAAACTAAAGGTTGACACTACAATAGGGATTCTACTTTTTCTTCTCTCCCTGACACCTGTCCACTCTTGACATATTTACAATGCTTTTGAAATGGGCTATGTATGACCAATGACCTCTCGGCTGGAATCATTTTCCTTCTTCGTCTTTGCAGCAGTGCTACCGTGACACTCTGCATTTGCAAAAGCGGTTGGAGATTACTGTACCTCACCAAGCCCGAGATGACACTTATGCAAAAAAAAACAGTTTCCCCATTCACTACATAGTACACTGTTTATACAGTTGTATATGTCACAAAATGTGTGCACTGTAAAGGGAGCAGGGGGTACCATTTGGGATGCAGAAAACTGCTGTCTACTGTACCTCTCATCTCTCAGTGACTTACCTGTAGTCTACTGTACCTCTCATCTCTGTGACGTACCTGTAGTCTACTGTACCTCTCATCTCTCAGTGACTTACCTGTAGTCTACTGTACCTCTCATCTCTGTGACTTACCTGTAGTCTACTGTACCTCTCATCTCTCAGTGACTTACCTGTAGTCTGCTGTACCTCTCATCTCTCAGTGACTTACCTGTAGTCTACTGTACCGCTCATCTCTCAGTGACTTACCTGTAGTTTACTGTACCTCTCATCTCTCAGTGACGTACCTGTAGTCTGCTGTATCTCTCGTCTCTCAGTGACTTACCTGTAGTCTACTGTACCTCTCATCTCTCAGTGACTTACCTGTAGTCTGCTGTACCTCTCATCTCTCAGTGACGTACCTGTAGTCTACTGTACCTCTCATCTCTGTGACGTACCTGTAGTCTACTGTACCTCTCATCTCTCAGTGACGTACCTGTAGTCTACTGTACCTCTCATCTCTGTGACGTACCTGTAGTCTACTGTACCTCTCATCTCTGTGACGTACCTGTAGTCTGCTGTACCTCTCATCTCTCAGTGACTTACCTGTAGTCTACTGTACCTCTCATCTCTGTGACTTACCTGTAGTCTACTGTACCTCTCATCTCTCAGTGACTTACCTGTAGTCTACTGTACCTCTCATCTCTGTGACGTACCTGTAGTCTACTGTACCTCTCATCTCTCAGTGACGTACCTGTAGTCTACTGTACCTCTCATCTCTGTGACGTACCTGTAGTCTACTGTACCTCTCATCTCTGTGACGTACCTGTAGTCTGCTGTACCTCTCATCTCTCAGTGACTTACCTGTAGTCTGCTGTACCTCTCATCTCTCAGTGACTTACCTGTAGTCTACTGTACCTCTCATCTCTCAGTGACGTACCTGTAGTCTACTGTACCTCTCATCTCTGTGACGTACCTGTAGTCTACTGTACCTCTCATCTCTGTGACGTACCTGTAGTCTGCTGTACCTCTCATCTCTCAGTGACTTACCTGTAGTCTGCTGTACCTCTCATCTCTCAGTGACTTACCTGTAGTCTACTGTACCTCTCATCTCTCAGTGACGTACCTGTAGTCTACTGTACCGCTCATCTCTCAGTGACTTACCTGTAGTCTGCTGTACCTCTCATCTCTCAGTGACTTACCTGTAGTCTACTGTACCTCTCATCTCTCAGTGACTTACCTGTAGTCTACTGTACCTCTCATCTCTCAGTGACTTACCTGTAGTCTGCTGTACCTCTCATCTCTCAGTGACTTACCTGTAGTCTGCTGTACCTCTCAGTGACTTACCTGTAGTCTACTGTACCTCTCAGTGACTTACCTGTAGTCTGCTGTACCTCTCATCTCTCAGTGACTTACCTGTAGTCTACTGTACCTCTCATCTCTCAGTGACTTACCTGTAGTCTACTGTACCTCTCATCTCTCAGTGACTTACCTGTAGTCTACTGTACCTCTCACCTCTCAGTGACTTACCTGTAGTCTGCTGTACCTCTCATCTCTCAGTGACTTACCTGTAGTCTACTGTACCTCTCGTCTCTCAGTGACTTACCTGTAGTCTGCTGTACCTCTCATCTCTCAGTGACTAACCTGTAGTCTGCTGTACCTCTCACCTCTCAGTGACTAACCTGTAGTCTGCTGTACCTCTCACCTCTCAGTGACTAACCTGTAGTCTGCTGTACCTCTCACCTCTCAGTGACTTACCTGTAGTCTGCTGTACCTCTCACCTCTCAGTGACTAACCTGTAGTCTGCTGTACCTCTCACCTCTCAGTGACTTACCTGTAGTCTGCTGTACCTCTCATCTCTCAGTGACTTACCTGTAGTCTGCTGTACCTCTCATCTCTCAGTGACTTACCTGTAGTCTGCTGTACCTCTCATCTCTCAGTGACTTACCTGTAGTCTACTGTACCTCTCGTCTCTCAGTGACTTACCTGTAGTCTACTGTACCTCTCACCTCTCAGTGACTTACCTGTAGTCTGCTGTACCTCTCGTCTCTCAGTGACTTACCTGTAGTCTGCTGTACCTCTCATCTCTCAGTGACTTACCTGTAGTCTGCTGTACCTCTCATCTCTCAGTGACTTACCTGTAGTCTACTGTACCTCTCATCTCTCAGTGACTTACCTGTAGTCTGCTGTACCTCTCATCTCTCAGTGACTTACCTGTAGTCTGCTGTACCTCTAAGAGCATTTTGTTGCTTGTCATCTCTGTGACTTTCCTCCAGAATCACTTCACTGAATGTCTGTATCTAGTTATTTGCACGTGGTTTCTGCCTGGTGTTTGATGTCACAAAAACACATTTCATATCATATTAAACCTGTATGCTAATGTGTTCATTCTATCTTCATCTTGTCTTTTCACGTCAGTGATTCCGCTACGGGAGATGATGATTATTTTATTTTTATTTTCTTTATTTAACTAGGCAAGTCAGTTTACAATGACGGCCTACGAAAAGGCATAAGGCCTCTTGCGGGGACGGGGGCCTGGATTTAAAAAATATATAAATACAATATAAATATAGGACAAAACACACATCCCAACAAGAGAGACAACACAACACTACATAAAGAGAGACGTAAGACAACAACATTGCAAAGCAGCAACACATGACAACCCAGAATGGTAGCAACACAACATGACAACAACATGGTAGCAAACACAACATGGTACAGACATTATTGGGCAAAGTCGAAAGCACAAAGGTCAAGAAGGTAGAGACAACAATACATCACACAAAGCAGCCACAACTGTCAGTAAGAGTGTCCATGATTGAGTCTTTGAATGAAGAGATTGAGATAAAGATTATTGAGTTAGATGTCGCCCCAATAATGAAGGGTGTCCTTTAGTTGGAATTTGATTTCAAGGGACAGCTTGACAAAAGTCACTTAGATTTTGTTTTTAAGCATGTCTAATTGAATTTTGATACGTAATTAAATCAAGCAATGAATCAGTTCAACTCCCTCTGCAACTGACAATTCAACCCTCCTGAGCATCACAAGCCAATTATGATGAAGTTATTATCTGAAGAGAAGGGATGGCTGTGTTTCTAAATGGATCCCGTTGAGCTGCATAATGTCTTGTCAGCCAGAATGGGCTCAACCTTGAGACAAGCCTGAAAAGGACAACCCCAACATCCATGCTTAACAAAGTGGTACTTGTAATTGTTCTTTATTCAGCGTTATGTAGGGTGTGGTGTATGGGACTTTATTCAGCTTTAAGTAGGAGTATGGTGTATGGGACTTTATTCAGCGTTAAGTAGGAGTATGGTGTATGGGACTTTATTCAGCTTTATGTAGGAGTATGGTGTATGGGACTTTATTCAGCTTTAATGTAGGAGTATGGTGTATGGGACTTTATTCAGCTTTAATGTAGGAGTGTGGTGTATGGGACTTTATTCAGCTTTAATGTAGGAGTGTGGTGTATGGGACATTATTCAGCTTTAATGTAGGAGTATGGTGTATGGGACTTTATTCAGCGTTACGTAGGAGTATGGTGTATGGGACTTTATTCAGCTTTATGTAGGAGTATGGTGTATGGGACTTTATTCAGCGTTATGTAGGAGTATGGTGTATGGGACTTTATTCAGCTTTATGTAGGAGTATGGTGTATGGGACTTTATTCAGCGTTACGTAGGAGTATGGTGTATGGGACTTTATTCAGCTTTAATGTAGGAGTATGGTGTATGGGACTTTATTCAGCGTTAAGTAGGAGTATGGTGTATGGGACTTTATTCAGCTTTATGTAGGAGTATGGTGTATGGGACTTTATTCAGCGTTATGTAGGAGTATGGTGTATGGGACTTTATCCAGCTTTAATGTAGGAGTATGGTGTATGGGACTTTATTCAGCTTTAATGTAGGAGTGTGGTGTATGGGACTTTATTCAGCTTTAATGTAGGAGTGTGGTGTATGGGACATTATTCAGCTTTAATGTAGGAGTATGGTGTATGGGACTTTATTCAGCGTTACGTAGGAGTTTGGTGTATGGGACTTTATTCAGCTTTATGTAGGAGTATGGTGTATGGGACTTTATTCAGCGTTATGTAGGAGTATGGTGTATGGGACTTTATTCAGCTTTATGTAGGAGTATGGTGTATGGGACTTTATTCAGCGTTACGTAGGAGTATGGTGTATGGGACTTTATTCAGCTTTATGTAGGAGTATGGTGTATGGGACTTTATTCAGCGTTACGTAGGAGTATGGTGTATGGGACTTTATTCAGCGTTATGTAGGAGTATGGTGTATGGGACTTTATTCAGCTTTATGTAGGAGTATGGTGTATGGGACTTTATTCAGCTTTATGTAGGAGTATGGTGTATGGGACTTTATTCAGCTTTATGTAGGAGTATGGTGTATGGGACTTTATTCAGCGTTATGTAGGAGTATGGTGTATGGGACTTTATTCAGCTTTAATGTAGGAGTGTGGTGTATGGGACTTTATTCAGCTTTATGTAGGAGTATGGTGTATGGGACTTTATTCAGCTTTAATGTAGGAGTATGGTGTATGGGACTTTATTCAGCTTTAATGTAGGAGTATGATGTGTGGTTTTAGTAGTAAATCTCTGTATAGCGTTAACGTGATGGTTGAGAAAACATCTTTTAAGCGTTGAAGGACGTTGTCGTCATCGGCGTGGTCTTATGAAGCCTATTTGATTTATTGATTTATTTTATGTCCCATCTGTGATGGGTAGTACAAGATGTCATGTAGATTTTGTCATTTTGCTAATCATACATAGGATATACTGGTTCATATTAGAATTCATGTAGATTTTATCATATAGCTCACCATACATAGGAAATACTGGTTTCATATTCCTTTATTATTCCTACATTTAACCATTTAACCATTCCTTTAAGTTCTTAAAACATTCCTTTTGGTTCTTGAACAATTCCATTACCTTCCTTTAAGTTCTTGAACCATTCCTTTAAGTTCTTGAACCATTCCTTTAAGTTCAACAGCCTTTTGAGACTCTGATATCACGGTGTTAGTCCCAAGAAGAGAATAGACAGTAAATAAATAAATAAAGACGATTGAATTAGTAAAAGCCAATTGAATATGCATATAAACACACAAAAAAACACATACGTAACTGCTGTAACTCCCTAGATAACAAACCAGATCAGACCAGTGAGATGATGTCCTAAATGAGTCGTCCTCCCTCCCAGAACTATTATCTCATAGCCTCCTTCTCCAGCATAATTTGATGAGCAAAGAAGAACATTGATGAACTTTTTTAATTATGACGCCGCTTGGGAGTTTGACACTGCGGTGCTGGGCAGCTCAGGGATCCAATGAACACCGTCAAGCTATTCTGCCTTTTATTCTCACCTCAAGTGCGTTCAAAATAGCACCCTATTCACTATATAGTGGACTACTTTTGACAGTAGTGCACTATATAGGGAATAGGGTGCCATTTGGGACGTAGGCCTCTTCTTTAATTCAGCCAATTTGTCGGTCCAAATGAAACAGGGAAAGGTTAGAGTGTGGAGTAATTAACACCAGGCAGCCTAATGAAATCAGGAGGGGCTAGCCGCTGGTACTGGGGAGGATCAATATGTAGTTCTCTCTCTCTCTTGTCTCTCTCTCTCTCTCTTGTCTCTCTCTCTCTTGTCTCTCTCTCTCTCTTGTCTCTCTCTCTCTCGTCTCTCTCTCTTCTCTCTCTCTTGTCTCTCTCTCTCTCTTCTCTCTCTCTCTTGTCTCTCTCTCTCTCTCTTGTCTCTCCCTCTCTCTCTCTCTTGTCTCTCCCTCTTTCTCTCTCTTGTCTCTCCCTCTTTCTCTCTCTTGTCTCTCCCCCTCTCTCTTGTCTCTCTCTTGTCTCTCTCTTGTCTCTCTCTTGTCTCTCTCTCTCTCTCTCTCTCTCTCTCTCTCTCTCTCTCTCTCTCTCTCTCTCTCTCTCTCTCTCTCTCTCTCTCTCTCTCTCTCTCTCTCTCTCTCTCTCTCTCTCTCTCTCTCTCTCTCTCTCTCTCTCTCTCTCTCTCTCTCTCTCTCTCTCTCTCTCTCTCTCTCTCTCTCTCTCTCTCTCTCTCGCTCTCTCTCAGAGTGCTACTGGGCGGCTGGCTGCTGTGAGAGACGGGTATTGTTCAGGGGAAACACACACCACTTAATAATAACAAGAAGAAGAAGAAGCTGATGACAAGGCAACATGTCCACTTGTAAATCAAAATAGGTTTGAACATGGTGGTGACAATATTGCTTTGTGTAATTGTATTATTAAGGGAAACTACAACCCCTTTAAACAATGCGGTATAGCTCACACTGGTAGAATTCACACCTCCTAACCCGTGTAGTATGAAGAGATCTTGAATAACTATCTATAGGTCATTGAAGAATAAAACGCAAATAAAGAAGTGTCACGCCCTGACCTTAGTTATCTCTGTTTTCTTTATTATTTTGCTTAGGTCAGCGTGTGACGAGGGTGGTATGGGTGTTTTTGGTCTTGTCTAGGTTTTTTTTGTATGTCTAGGGGTTTTGGTATGTCTAGGTAAATGTATGTCTATGGTTGGTTCCCAATCAGAGGCAGCTGTTTATCGTTGTCTCTGATTGGGGATCATATTTAATAATCCCCAGTTTAGTTTACAATTGGCTCATTCATCCCCCTCCTCTCCCCTGTAACTATTCCCCAGGTCGTTGCTGCAAATGAGAACGTGTTCTCAGTCAACTTACCTGGTAAAATAACGGATAAATAAAAAATAAAATAAAATAAATATTTAGGTTGCCATTTTCCCTTTTGGTGTTTGTGGGTTCTTATTCTATGTTTAGTTGCCTGTTCTGCACTAGCCATATTTGCTTCACGGTTTGTTTTGTTATTTTGTTCGTTTTGTTCAGTGTTCATTCTATTTAATTGTCACGCCCTTACCATAGAGATCCTTTTTATGTCTCTATTTTGGTTGGTCAGGGCGTGAGTTGGGGTGGGCATTCTATGTCTGGTGTTCTATGTTGTTTATTTCTTTGTGTTTGGCCGTGTGTGGTTCTCAATCAGAGGCAGCTGTCTATCGTTGTCTCTGATTGAGAACCATATTTATGTAGCCTGTTGTCCCACTTTGAGCGGTGGGTGATTATTTTCTGATTAGTGTTTGTTGCACCTGTCAGAACTGGTCGTTTTGTTGTTTTTGTTCGTGTATTCATTTTGATTAAAAGTATTATGGATACGTACCACGCTGCACTTTGGTCCTCCTCTCCTTCTCCCGACGACAATCGTTACATTCATAAAGAAGAATGTACGCTTACCATGCTGCGCCTTGGTCTCCTCCCTACGACGGCCGTGACAGGAAGTCAACGGTAAAACGGTGAAGTGTCTGTTAGCCATATTTTATGAACATTTTTAGGAGATGTATTGTTGGAAAGTTGAAACAGACTGATGGCCTAAAATCTCAAGTTTGCAAGAAATGTAAGTTATAGTGAGGAATGTACACTTGAACCATGTTTGAGAGAAATACCATGTCTGGTTCATATTCATAATGTTAGGAGATGGGAGTAGGCCTGTACACACAGTACGTGATGCTGACAGTGCAGACTGAGCTGTGAGAGAGGCGTCTCCTGTCCTGCGTTAATAAACACAGGCAACTCAAAAGCGTCTGTCGGTAGCGGAAGTCCACGGCCCCACATTGACACTGGAATACTGAGCTGTCATGACAGCTCGGTTTTAAACGTCATTTCACAGAACTCACACAGTTGAACAGCAGTTGACTATAACTGTTCTCACCACTCGCTACTCACCACTGAGATCCTCCGGTCATGACTGAAGTAATATGAATGGAACGAGTGGGGTTGCTTTGGCAGCTCAGCCAAGATGAGCTCTCTCTGCTCTCTCTCTCTGCTCTCTCTCTCTGCTCTCTCTCTCTCTCTCTCTCTCTCTCTGCTCTCTCTCTCTCTGCTCTCTCTCTCTCTGCTTGCTCTCTCTCTGATTGCTCTCTCTCTGCTCTCTCTCTCTCTCTCTCTCTCTCTCTCTCTCTCTCTCTCTCTCTCTCTCTCGCTCTGCTCTCTCTCTGTCTTTAAAGTTATTTACACTGTGAAATAAACTGAAGTGAGCAGACTGACTGCAGTGAATGGAGGGAGGGAGTACCCAGATCTCATTAGTGTTAAACCATTAAGAATACAAAGGCCTCAGAGTTGAGGTCTTGACTGACACTTTAATGGTTCGCATCATACACTACATTTCATATCATTCTCCCAATCTACTCTATGTTCATTAGAAAACTACGGATTCAGATCGTCACTCACTGCCCTAGACAGACAGTAGACAGTGAACTCTTCAGCCAGCGAAAACCTTCAAACTGTCAATCCTTTATCCTTCAGCTCTGCCACGCTTGTGATCCTCTTTGACATGATCCTGTAGTGTACAGATGCTTGGGAAAGTTGACCAGCTGAAGGATACATAATACAAGTAGTCCCCAGGGGCGTCCGTCGATGTTTCTCACTCATAACAAACATCCCAGGGCTTCTCTGACTCCTCTGACCTCTGCAAGGAATGGGGTGAACAGATAGAGGTAGGGGTTTGGCTGGTAAAACAACCACAGATAGAGGGTGTGTTGGCTAGTGCACCGCAAACAAATTGACACACCCACACCACACAGTAGGTAGCAAGGATTGCTCAGCCACACTGTGGGAGAAACAAAGTATGGTGTGTGCAATTTCTCATTTTCAAGGTATACAGGTAGATAGAGAGACTTCCTATAAAGAAAGACATGTAGACTCAAGACAGGAAGGAACATGAAACTGGAGTTGTGTTTCAACAAGGAAAATAGTTTGCAAACATTAGATAATGTTAGCTAATACATGACATGTGTTTTGTGTTAGAAGGTACTGTGTGGTGAATAGAAGTGTCTGTTTGGAGCCTAAACTGCTGCTACAAATAACAATATAGAAAATAGTAAAAAATAAAGTAAAACCTTTGAATGAGTAGGTGTGTCCAAACAATTGACTGGTACTGTAAGTGTCTGTTTGGGGTCTAAACTGCTGCTACAAATAACAACATTGGTCATATAGGGTATCTATTCATGTAGTAAGAATAGCAAAGTTATTAGAAGTTGGAATGTTGACGCTAAAAAGCCACAGTGACCAATACAACAATGAAGCTTCACTATTACATTCTGGAACGTTCATTCAAGTCATTCAACTGCAAATTGTTACTAAGTAACATGTTCACCTCAAACAGAACCCTTGTTGTACTCACCTTGGGTTGCCGGGTAAATATAAAATGACATGAAATCTAGCAATCATGTCACGCTAAATGCCATCGGCATACTGGTTAAAAAAAATCATGACAGTTTCCTTCAGCCATGCTCTCCCAATGGAGATGAACATGGAATCTGGAACGTGGGTTGAACATGAATGTGACCATGGTTTAAGCACCACATTCAGTTGAATGATTGCTTAATGGAATACATTTAGCAGTGTCATTACTGCGACACATTACTGCACCACAGCAACAGCTCATTCTGACCCAGAAGGAGGAGATCTCCCATAGGAAGTACATGATTATTATATGCATTTTCTCCTCCTCCTCTACCCACATATCGTCAATGGAGAAAGAGGTTATTACCATATCATCAAGGATGAAAGAGGCTTGTAACGCCATCATGAAGGGAGAAAGAGGGTTATAACCACGTCATGAAGGGAGAACGAGGGTTATAAACTATCATGAAGGGAGAACGAGGGTTATAAACTATCATGTAGGGAGAAAGAGGGTTATAACCACATCATGAAGGGAGAACGAGGGTTATAAGCTATCATGTAGGGAGAAAGAGGGTTATAACCACATCATGAAGGGAGAACGAGGGTTATAACCACATCATGAAGGGAGAACGAGGGTTATAAACTATCATGAAGGGAGAACGAGGGTTATAAACTATCATGTAGGGAGAAAGAGGGTTATAACCACATCATGAAGGGAGAACGAGGGTTATAAGCTATCATGTAGGGAGAAAGAGGGTTATAACCACATCATGAAGGGAGAACGAGGGTTATAAACTATCATGAAGGGAGAAAGAGGGTTATAACCACATCATGAAGGGAGAACGAGGGTTATAAACTATCATGAAGGGAGAAAGAGGGTTATAACCACATCATGAAGGCAGAAATAAGGTTATAACCACATCATGAAGGGAGAGAGGGTTAAAACCACATCATGAAGGGAGAGAGGGTTATAACCACATCATGAAGGGAGAAAGAGGGTTAAAACCACATCATGAAGGCAGAAATAAGGTTATAACCACATCATGAAGGCAGAAATAAGGTTATAACCACATCGTGAAGGGAGAACGAGGGTTATAAACTATCATGAAATGATAAACAGGGTAATAACCACATCATGAAGGAAGAAAAAGGGTTTTACTCTATCATGAAGGCAGAAATAAGGTTATAACCACATCATGAAGGGAAAAAGAGGGTTTTACTCTATCATGAAGGCAGAAATAAGGTTATAACCACATCATGAAGGCAGAACTAAGGTTATAACCACATCGTGAAGGGAGAACGAGGGTTATAAAATCATGAAGGGAGAGAGGGTTATAACCACATCATGAAGGGAGAACGAGGGTTAAAACCACATCATGGAGGGAGAAAGAGGGTTTTACTCTATCATGAAGGCAGAAATAAGGTTATAACCACATCATGAAGGCAGAACTAAGGTTATAACCACATCGTGAAGGGAGAACGAGGGTTATAAACTATCATGAAGGGAGAGAGGGTTATAACCACATCATGAAGGGAGAAAGAGGATTATAACCACATCATGAAGGCAGAAAGAGGGTTATAACCACATCATGAAGGCAGAAATAAGGTTATAACCACATCATGAAGGGAGAAAGAGGATTATAACCACATCATGAAGGGAGAAAAAGGGTTATAAAACTATCATGAAGGGAGAAAGAGGTTTATAACCACATTGTCACAGGAGAAAGAGGGTTATAACCACATGATGAAGGGAGAAAAATGGTTATAACCACATCAAGAGGGGATGAAGAGGGTTATAACCACATCATGAATGGAAAATGTAGGTTCTAACCACATCATCAAGGCCGAAAAAGGGTTATAGCCATGTCTGTATATAGTACAATCGGAAAGAGTTTAGACCACTTGACTTTTTCAACATTTTGTTACGTTACAGCCTTATTCTAAAATGGATTCAATTGTTTTTTCCCCTCAAAAATCTACACTCAATACCCCATAGTGACGAAAAAATTGTGTCAAATTTAAACAAAATAAAAAACTGAAATAATAAATTAACATAAGTATTCAGACTCTTTACTCAGTACTTTCTTGAAGCACCTTTGGCAGCGATAACAGCGTAGCTACAAGCTTGGCACAACTGTACTTGGGGAATTTCTCCCGTTCTTCTCTACAGATCCTCTCAAGCTCAGTCAGGTCGGATGGGCAGCAGAGATGTTCAATTGGATTCAAGTCCGAGCTCTGACTGGGCCACTTATGGACATTCAGAGACTTGTCCCAAAGCCACTCCTGTGTTGTCTTGGCTGTGTGCTTAGGGTCGTTGTTCTGTTGGAAGGTGAACCTTCGTCCCAGTCTGAGGTCCTGAGCGCTCTGGAGCAGTTTTCATCAAAGATTTCTCTGTCCTTTGCTCCATTCATCTTTCCCTCGATACTGACTAGTCTCCCAGTCCCTGCCGATGAAAAACATCCCCACAGCATGATGCTGCCACTACCATGCTTCACCGTAGGGATGGTGCCAGGTTTCCTCCTGACATGACACTTGGCATTCAGGCCAAAGTGTTCAATTTTGGTTTCATCAGACCAGAGCATCTTGTTTCTCATGGTTTGAGAGTCCTTTAGGTACCTTTAGGTAAACTCCAAGCGGTCTGTCATGTGCCTTTTACTGAGGAATGTCTTCTGTCTGGCCACTCTACCATAAAGCCCTGATTGGTGGAGTGCTGCAGAGATTGTTGTCCTTCTGGAAGGTTCTCCCATCTCCACAGAGGAACTCTGGAGCCATCAGGTTCTTGGTCACCTCCCTGACCAAGGCCTTTCTCCCGCGATTGCTCAGTTTGGCCGGGCAGCCAGCTCTAGAGGAAGTCTTGGAGGTTCCAAACTTTTTCCATTTAAGAATGATTGAGGTTGCTGTGTTCTTGGGGACCTTCAATGATGCAGACATATTTTGGTACCCTTCCCCAGATCTGTGCCTCGACACAATCCTGTCTCGGAGCTCTACGGACATGGCTTGGTTTTTGCTCTGACATGCACAGTCAACTATGGGACCTTACATAGACTTGTGTGTGCCTTTCCAAATCATGTCCAATCAATTGAACTTACCACGGGTGGACTCCAATCAAGTTGTAGGAAAATCTCAAGGATGATCAATGGAAACAGTTTGCACCTGAGCTCATTTTCGATTCTCATAGCAAAGGGTCTGAATAAATTATGTAATTTAGGTTTTTCAACCATTTATTTTTGTGCAAAAAAATTCTAAAAACTTGGATTTGCTTTGCCATTGTGGGGTATTGTGTGTAGGTTGATTAAGAATTTGTTTTATTTAATCAATTTTAGAATAAGGCTGTAACATAACAAAATGTGGAAAAAGGCACGGTGTCTGGATACTTTCCAATAGCACTGTAGATAGCGTATGCGACCCTGAACAATTTCTGCAGCAGCGAAAGTGCTTCTTGTTGTTCATATTAAATCTACAGACTGTAAGTGATGTCAATCATTATGTTTTATGTATTATTTAGTGAAGCTGAATGGAGAGGCACAATTCATCCAATGTACCTCTCAGAGTTGTACCCACACACTTGTTGATATAAACCGAAAGACAAGACGAGTGTCAAGGTTGGAATAGATTGGGATCTAGATGCAGAACAGCACAATGAGCTCTGGTGTTTTTAATCAATTATTTATCCAATATTTTAATTATCCGAAAGCTGAGAATGATCAAAGCCACGGTTCGAGCCCCACTGCCTTTGCAATGCTAAGACACTCTTCTACCGCTTTGATGTGGGTAGGCATCACATGCACTTATCTCCATCTCTGTGCCAGGCATGGCTGTGGGTGCTTGAAAACCAGTGGTCTGGAGAGGCTTATAGATGGAGAGGAGAGGGTCAGCGACCCAGCACTACAGAGATGGATCACACATTATTCTCTCCTATAAACTGTTATATACAATATACATCGGCTAGAAACTAAGGCTACTTGCGGTCATCTTTTGAAGAACTTTCTCTGTTCAACTGTGTTGCGTTATCACACATTTAATTGGTTGGTGAGGTCTGTATCGCGAAGCTATTTACATCATGAAATGTTGAATAGAACATAGTACCAAAGGAATGTACCGTAACTGTTTGACCGCTACGTTCGGTTTAACAATGTAAATAAAACACCTCTTCAAACAACGTTGACAAGTACAGAATTTCAGCTCCTAACTTTGTCTTCATGTTTGACGCATTACATAATATATCATTTTTTTTATTTTTATATATCAGGTTTCAGTCTCAATGGCAAGATAATATTAACGCTAGCTAAGAGGACCAACTACAGTCCACTAATTCTCTGCGGGGATCCAGTTAAACCGATCTATCTACCTCATGTTAGACTAGAATGAGGTAATCAGACTAGCTTCTAGAAGTTTCAGGGGTGTAACATAACCAGGCAGTTCAGATCAATCAAACGTCCGCTATACAACCAACACATCTCTTCTGACATATTACCACCACAGTTCCCTTTCATGGTTTGACCAGTTATTTGCTAATTAAATTGGGTTGATTACTCTTTTCTTACTCTGCCTGAGGAAGGATTGTCACTTGGCAGCGTTCACCCTCATTAACAACTTAATAATTTTACGGGGCAATCATCTTAAAAAGACATTTTGAACTTCTATCCCATTTACCTCTATACCCTAAAGGATAACACTATTTATACCCATCCTTCAACGCATCCAATCTGTTAACCTCAGAAAAGTGTGACTGAGTCGCAAATGTCCTCCTATTCCTTATATAGTGCACTGCATTATGGGTCCCGATATAGTGCAATATATTTAGGGAATAGGGTGTCGTTTGGGATGCTGGCAGTCTTCCGACGGCTTATTGACATTTTCCATTACTGGCCTGCACACACATATGGTCCTCTGGCTAGCCAGACCGCAGGCTCGGTCGCATTTATGAATGTTAACAGGTAGCTCTATTTTTCACTGCTGTGAGACAAGTAACACAGTTGAACTTGACCAAAGCATTCTCGTCGTTCTCCATAGGCTATAGGAAATGCATAGGTTGGCATGAAGTTTTCACCAGTATCATTTAAACTGTAATAGACAGTGGTTGCCTGTTAGCTTGTTGCTACATTACGCCACTTATTTGTGACCTAACAAGACACACGTTTCTATGTCGGGGATATTGTGTTTGTACTGAAGCATGCCTAGGTTCTGTTGCATCACATTCACAACACATATAAAACACAGACTGTACACACTCACAGCTCCATTGTCCTTCAGTGAACAAAGTGTGATCTCTTGATTTGTTGACATATTACTGTGCTTTCTGTATAAATATACTCACTTCCTTGTTCCTGTTCATCATTCACATTAGTGGGGGGGATTTCTTGATGTGTTGATAAAGTACTTTTTGTTCATCGACGTACTTTTTGTTCATCAACGTACTTTTTGATCATCAGTAACCCTCTCAGCTTGTCCTTCTCATCAATGTTTCCCATTCACCCTAAGACCTGTCAGTAACCCTCTCAGCTTGTCCTTCTCATCAATGTTTCCCATTCAACCTCAAACATCCGTCAGTAACCCTCTCAGCTTGTCCTTCTCATCAATGTTTCCCATTCACCCTAAGACCTGTCAGTAACCCTCTCAGCTTGTACTTCTCATCAATGTTTCCCATTCACCCTCAGATCTCCCTCAGTCAGTAACCCTCTCAGCTTGTCGACATCATCAATGTTTCCCATTCACCCTCAGTCAGTAACCCTCTCAGCTTGTCGACATCATCAATGTTCCCCTTCACCCTCAGATCTCCCTCAGTAACCCTCTCAGCTTGTCGACATCATCAATGTTTCCCTTCACCCTCAGATCTCCCTCAGTCACGTGGTCAGATTATTATACACAGCACAAAGAAAACAACGTTGGTGATAATAAATTAAATACTGTTATATCTCTCTCTAAGCTTTTATCTGGTCCCCTGGGAGAAGAGACTCTATTCCGCAGCCTCGTGGGCCTCTTTGTTCCCTATTTAGAAGCTTGACACTGTTTATTGTTAGTTTTCGATGCTTCATTTGATATTCAGTGCTCTTTCACCGCTGACATGCCAACACATCTTTACCAGTGTCAGTTATTATTGTCTTGTGTTGTCGTGGTGATGTCAGGTTCTGCATTGAACATACGTAACATTTTCTTATGAGGGTGTATTTTCTAACTGAGCAGTATAACAATTTGACTTGTAACAGCCTTCGTTCTCTCCCTAAGAAATCCGTACAGATCTGAAATCTCCATTCTATCTGAAACAGAAAGCCATCTTTGAGCGTATAGATGAACTTTGACCTGTTTATATCATAGACATTTATCGGAGCGTTTTCCAACAACAACCAGGCAAAAATAATATTTCACATCAATTGTGTCCCTGAAGATGACATTCCATATGAACCATCTTTAAGGCTTGACTCTGTAATTACATATAAAATCAATACTGTGGTTGAATGCAGTGCAATCATGGACAATAACTGTTTCTTTTTTCTCCCCCCCCCCACCATGTGTTATTACAGGAGGGTTGTCTTCTCAGCAAGATAACGTCTGCAAACGTAAGTCTAAACAGTACTGCATGCCATTTTTCTTCTTCACCATTTCCCCACAATGCATTTTCTCAGCCATTTGCTTTATTTATCTTCACGCTAAAGGAAAACAACGCCGGGCGTGGAACCATTTCATGTGTACATGTTTGAGTTCCATCCCATGTTCTATGTCCATGAACCTTACCTGTCAGTTTAACTTTGAAACTAAGAACAAGACAGCCGATGAACATTCAAATGATGCATTCAACAAACAGGGTTAATTGTAAAAGGGTAGAGTTGTTATTTGGATTATCTAGTCATTAGTCAGGTCAACTAAATACAAGTAGCTTCAACCCAAAAATGTATTCCTTTTTTTTTTTAGCAGATGTCACTTTGTGAGTTGTTTTTTTAAGGTGTTAGATTCGTTTTTTTTTTGTCTTGCATGCATGGGGTACTTCTTTAATTATCATGAAAGGACACTCTTCTTCACAGGAATGTTGTTTCCTTCACGGGCTGCTTTGTACGTCAAAGCCCTGAAGGTGCGGAATGCATCCAATTCAGTTCTTGAAATTGAAGAAATGTGTTCTGTTCTCTGTTTGGATTGCTGATGTTATGGTTTATAATTTAAAGTTTTTCTGTAAGGCTCAGCGATGTAGAAACAACGTTCTTTTCAGTTTCTCTACGTTACATGGCACAGCTCTACCTGACTTGTTCCTACGGCAACAAAAGACACAGAACCCTTTTTTCTCTTCTCGCTCTTACAGCGGCCAGACCACAGAACAGCAAATGGAATTATACTGCAACACATGACCTTCATGTCTTCTGTTACCTTTCATCTATTTTTCACTTTCGTTTTCTTACAATAAATCTATTTTTCTCATATATTGTATATTGCAACACTTAACCCAGGCCTTGGAGTTCAGTTCACTGAATTCTGTTCTGTATGTAAAGCCTTGAGCTTGTCACTATGTGACCGACAGCGTTGCACCCCGACCTCCTGCAAGACCCACCACAATACTGTGTTAACCCTTTGAACTAAAGTCTTGCCTTCAGCTTGGGGAGCTAATTATCCAGGTCTCAGGCAAGGTTACTCATCTCTTGACTCGTTCACTGACCCTCCTCCATTACATAGTTGTCATGGCCAGAACTCTAATGATGAAGTAATTACAGTCCTGACAAGAACAATTGATATTCATATCAGTCATATAAAGTGATGCATTACACAATATTTAACAAGGACAACGGTTTAGACAGGCTTCACCTCCAACCGTACATTGCAAGGTTTCAGAGTGAAAATATACTTGTTTTATAACTGAGCAGGTTGGCACTATGATCTGGCATGTGGACAGATTGTTGTTGGTGAATAGTGTTCTGGTTTAATTTGCATGTTTCAGATTCTACTTCCTGTTTAACTGTAGTAGATCAAGACATAGTTCCACTATATATATATATATATATAAATAGAAAGTATTCATACCCTTTGCCTTTTTCCACATTTTATTGTGTTACAGCCTGAAATTAAAATTGATTCCATTTCGATTTTATGTCACTGGCCTACACACAATTCCAATTAATGTCAAAAGTGGAATTATGCTTTCAGAAATTGTTACAAATTAATTAAAAATGAGAAGCTTAAATGTCTTGATTCAATAAGTATTCAACCCCTTACATATGGCAAGCCTAAATACATTCAGGAGTAAAAATGTGCTTAACAAGTCACATAATAAGTTGCATGGACTCACTCTGTGTGTAATAACAGTGTTTAACTTGATTTTTTAATGACTGCCTCGTCTCTGACAACCCACACATACAGTTATCCCTCAGTCGAGCAGTGCATTTCAAACACAGATTCAACAACAACCAGAGAGGTTTCCCAATGCCTCAAAGAAGGGCACCTATCAGTAGATGGGTATAAATATATATTTATATAGTATATATCCCTTTCAACATGAAGTACACTTTGGATGGTGTATCAATACAGCCAGTCACTACAAAGATACAGGTGTCTTTCCTAACTCAGTTGCCTGAGAGGAAGGAAACCTCTCAGTGATTTCAACATGAGGCCAATGGTGACTTTAAAACAGTTACAGAGTTTAATGGCTGTGATAGGAGAAAACTGAGGATCAACAACTTTGTAGTTACTCAACAATACTAACCTAAATGACAGAGGGAAAATAAGGTACAGAACAGAAATATTCCAAAATATGCATCCTGTTTGCAAATAGGCACTAAAGTATAACTGCAAAGAAGAAAGAAACTTCATGTCCTGAATACAAAGTGTTATGTTTGGAGCAAATACAACACAACACATCACTGAGTACCATTCTTTATATTTTCAAGCATGGTGGTGGCTACATCATGTTATGGGTATGCTTGTCATCGACAAGGACAAGGGAGTTTTTTTTGGGATAAAAATAAATGGAATAGAACTAAGCACAGGCTAAAGGAAGAGGAAAACCTGGTTCAGTCTGTTTTCCAACCGACACGAAGACAAACTCACATTTCAGCAGGACAATAACCTAAAACACAAAGCCAAATATACACTGGTGGTGCTTATCAAGATGACATTGAATGTTCCTGAGTGGCCAAGTTACAGTTTTGACTTAAATCTACTTGAAAATCAATGGCAAGACTTGAAAACGGCTGTTTAACAATGATTAACAACCAATTTGACCGAGCTTGAAGAATTTATAAATTTATAAATGGGCAAATATTGTACAATCCAGGTGTGCAATGCTCTTATAGATTTACCCAGAAAGACTCACAGCTGTAATCGGTGATTCTAACACGTATTGACTGCTTCTGTATTTCATTTTCAATAAATGTGCAAATATTTCTAAAAACATGTATTCACTTTGTCCTTATGGTGTGTTGTGTGTAGATGGGTGACTAAAACATATATTTAATCAATTTTGAATTCAAGCTGTAGCACAAATCATGGTTACTACATGATTCCATGTGTGATTTCCTCATATGTTATTTCATAGTTCTTATAGTTTTCATGTCTTCACTACTATTGTGCAATACTACAATGTAGAAAGAAGTACAAAAAAAGAAAAACCCTTGAATGAGTAGGCGTTCTAAAACTTTGACCGGTAGTGTACATGTATCTATATCTATCTATATATCTATATACATCTCTCTCTATCTATCATCTCTATCTATATATATATATATCTATATATCTATCTATATTTATTGATATATATCTACTGTATATCTCTTTATATATATTTATATATATATATACATACAGTACAAGTCCAAAGTTTTAGAACACCTACTCATTCAAGGGTTTTCTTAATTTTTTATTTTTTTTTACATTTAATAATAATAGTGAAAACATCAAATCTATGAAATAACACAAATGGAATCATGTAGTAACCAAAAAAGTGTGAGATTCTTCAAAGTAGCCAACCTTGCCTTGATGACAGCTTTGCAAACACTTGACATTATCATAACCAAATTCACCTGGAATGCTTTTCCAACAGTGTTGAAGGAGTTCCCAACATATGCTGAACACTTGTTGGCTGCTTTTTTTCCACTCTGCGGTTCAACTCTTCCCAAACCATCTCAATCGGCTTGAGGTTGAGAGATTGTGGAGGCCAGGTCATTTGATGCAGTACTCCATCACTCTCCTTCTTGGTCAAATAGCCCTTACACAGCCTGGAGGTGTGTTTTGGTGTGTTTTGGTCATTGTCCTGTTAAAAAACAAATGATTGTCCCACTAAGCGCAACCCAGATTGGATGGCGTATCGGTGTAGAATGCTGTGGTTGAAATGCTGGTTAAAGTGTGCCTTGAATTCAAAGTAAATCACAGACAATGTCACCAGCTAGGCACCTTCACACCATCACACCTCCTCCTCCATGCTTCATGGTGGGAACCACACATATGTAGGTCATCCGTTCCCCTACTCTGCATCTCACAAAGGACAGATTTCCACCAGTCTAATGTCCATTGCTCGTGTTTCATCGCCCAAGCAAGTCTCTTCTTCTTATTGGTGTCCTTTAGTAGTGGTTTCTTTGCGGCAATTCGACCATGAAGGCCTGATTCATGCACGTCTCCTCTGAACAGTCGATGTTGAGATGTGTAAGTTACTTGAACTCAGTGAAGCATTTATTTGGGCTGAAATCTGAGGTGCAGTTATCTCTAATGAACTTATCCTCTGCAGCAGAGGTAACTCTGGGTCTTCCTTTCCTGTGGCGGTCCTCATGAGAGCCACTTTCACTATAGTGCTTTATTGTTCTTTGTGACTGCACTTGAAGAAACGTTCAAAGTTCTTGACATTTTCCGGATTGACTGACCTAAAAGTAATGCTGGACTGTCATTTCTCCTTGCTTATTTGAGCTGTTCTTGCCATAATATGGACGTGGAATTTTACCGAATAGGGCTATCTTCTGCATACCACCCATACCTTGTCACAACACAACTGATTGGCTCAAACGCGTTAAGAAGTAAATAAATTCCACAAATTCACTTTTAACAAGGTACACCTGTTAATCAAAATGCATTCCAGGTGACTACCTCATGATGCTGGTTGAGAGAATGCCAAGAGCGTGCAAAGCTGTCATCACGGCAAAAGGTGGCTACTTTGAAGAATCTCAAATATACAATATATTTAGATTTTTTTTACACTTTTTTTGATTACTGCATGATTCATATGTGTTATTTTATAGTTTTGATGTCTTCACTGTTATTCTACAATGTAGAAAATAGTACAAATAAAGAAAAACCCTTGAATGAGTAGGTGTGTTCAAACTTTTGACTGGTAATGTAAAACACTAAAATAATGTTTTCACAGACAGCTAGGTGATGAAAAATCAAAATTTTCCTCAAACAGATTTGTCCAGGTCTAGGTGATGCATCCAGGATGATCACAGCAAATCTGCTCTGATCCACTCGTAAGTGAGCCCAGTTTATCATTCAAAGGGATAAGGCAGACTGATGTTGGCAGACTGATGTTGTTGTCGTGTCAAAACTGTTCGCTGCTCTGGCCCCCCAATGGTGGAACAAACTCCCTCACGACGCCAGGACAGCGGAGTCAATCACCACCTTCCGGAGACACCTGAAACCCCACCTCTTTAAGGAATACCTAGGATAGGATAAAGTAATCCTTCTGACCCCCCCCCCCCCTTAAAAGATTTAGATGCACTGTTGTAAAGTGGCTGTTCCACTGGATGTCATAAGGTGAATGCACCAATTTGTAAGTCGCTCTGGATAAGAGCGTCTGCTAAATGACTTAAATGTAATGTAAATGTATCACGCAACATGGTTTCTCTCTCTCTCTCTCTGTCTCTGTCTCTGTCTCTGTCTCTGTCTCTGTCTCTGTCTCTGTCTCTGCCTCTGCCTCTGCCTCTGCCTCTGCCTCTGCCTCTGCCTCTGCCTCTGCCTCTGCCTCTGCCTCTGCCTCTGCCTCTGTCTCTGCCTCTGCCTCTGCCTCTGCCTCTGCCTCTGCCTCTGCCTCTGCCTCTGCCTCTGCCTCTGCCTCTGCCTCTGCCTCTGTCTCTGCCTCTGTCTCTGTCTCTGTCTCTGTCTCTCTCTCTCTCTCTCTCTCTCTCTCTCTCTCTCTCTCTCTCTCTCTCTCTCTCTCTCTCTCTCTCTCTCTCTCTCTCTCTCTCTCTCTCTCTCTCTCTCTCTCTCTCTCTCTCTCTCTCTCTCTCTCTCTCTCTCTCTCTCTCTCTCTCTCTCTCTATATATATATATAGGGATGTAGAAGTGTATAGGCAGGAGAAGGTAGTAACTCATTGAGCTGTATCTTCCACCTGGATGAGGTGATGTATAGTATATCCTACTCTACAGTATCTCCTCTCCTCCGCATGAAAATACAAGGGATTCCTAATCCCTCACCCCACCGTGAAGCCAGGTCCATCTGCACATTGTCTGGTTCGCTACCAAGAGAGTGGCTTTAGTTTGGATAGGGCTGGCTCGTTATAGAACCTGGCTTCTTTCCTCAGTTTTTTTTATTTTATCTCTCTCTATGCACATACTTTTCAAGGCACTGTTTTATCTGGCCGACTCTGTTTGGTCTTTATATCTCTTACACCAGCTTGTGTTTGTTTTATGGATTTCTGGCATGTTCTTTAGAATAAGTAGCAACGCTTTAACAATACGTACACCACGACTGTTGTTGTCGTGTCAATCTTTTCTCTCAACACAACAAAGAAAAGACCAACCATAAAAAAAGCACACTGTTAGAAGAAATATGCACTTATTTTCAGCCTCTGTGCAGATTGAAAACCAGATTGATTTATCTTTTTACACCTTTGCCTAAATTCCATTTGTATAAACATCTGACAGAGATATGAAAACTCCACGCTATGATTATGTCGTAATTATCATGGACAGCTGTTTGTTTGAATCAATTCTGGCTGTCATTGTCTGAGCAGAAAGACTCAAATAAATTAGAAACATGTGGAGAGGAAGTGAGCAGCTGCATTCCAAATGACTCCCTATTCCCTAAGGGCCCTGGTCAGAAGTAGTGCACTATGTAGGGAATAGGTTGCCATTTGAGATGCAGACGGCTTCTCATGGAGCTGCCAAAGCTCTGTAAATATGAGCCTGTACTTTCCGTTCATAAAGACTTGACATTGCTGTGGTGGAGTAGTCAACAGCTTGACATTGCTGTGGTGGAGTAGTCGACAGCTTGACATTGCTGTGGTGGAGTAGCCGACAGCTTGACATTGCTGTGGTGGAGTAGTCGACAGTTTGACATTGCTGTGGTGGAGTAGTCGACAGCTTGACATTGCTGTGGTGGAGTAGCCGACAGCTTGACATTGCTGTGGTGGAGTAGTCGACAGTTTGACATTGCTGTGGTGGAGTAGTCGACAACTTGACATTGCTGTGGTGGAGTAGTCGACAGCTTGACATTGCTGTGGTGGAGTCGTCAACAGCTTGACTAAATGTGAGAAAAACAGGATATTCCAAGGCTGATATCATTGAATTACTTTCATTGTGGAATAAACATGTTATCTTTGATGGAAGGACTAGCTAAACAGTCCCTTCTCTTATTGATCCTATCAAACCTGTACCTAACTCTAAGGCCAATTGAGTAGTTTTAGCTTCAGTTTTTGGAAGAAAGGGTAATGGACTGACAGGCTTGACAACTAATTTACTTGAGACAATTAGTACAACAAAAACAGATCTTAGAGGTGTTTAGGGACTGTGAAGTATAAAGGAGAATTCTCTCCACACACTGGTGGTAGTCCTGGAAACCTGTCTTTTCAACACGAATGAACACACACACATATCTACACATACACCCTCTTCAACGAAGGAAATACATTACTTTCATTCTTATTGTTCATAATGACATCATAAAGCAGAAAATCTCGTACGTTTTTTCTTTCAGCGTTTTAATTGTAAGGATTTAGTTTAGTCAACCCTCTGATAGTCCTAAATGAACTGGTAAGCTGTTTGTGGATCTCTGTTTTTGGCAGGGCTGAGGCCTCGTTTGAGCCAAGATTTTTTTTCTCCCCTCCAACCCATTCTTTTCCTCTCCCTTATTCTGTCTGCCTTATCAAAGAACAATAAGGTCTTTATCGGTATACCACAGGGGTGGAGGAAAAGTGCTTTTTCCAAAGAGGCACAGACGACTCCCCGTGAGGATAAAGGACCATGTGTTAATGATGTTTTTAATTCCGAACTCCCATATTGCTTTAGCCGCTCTAGAGATGGAGAAATGTAGATTATTGGGGTGAGGCTATGATATTGTTTTATGAAACATTTGTTCTAATCAGTCTGAATAACAGGTTGAATACAAAACTGAAACACAATAACAAAACATATGGCAATATAATCAAGTTTTCAGTGTTTTATTTTCCTCATAAGATGCAATTTGAGACTGAGAATCGTGTTATGAAATGAAATCATATTCACAGTGAAATTGCCCTTTTTCTCCAAACTGTCCAATGTAACCAAAAAATCTCCTCACCATTTAGAAAATTGCATGTAATAATACTCTGGTCTTTTCACTGTTAATTTTCTTCAATGTTAAAGGTCTACTTTTTTTGACTTGGCAAAGAATGTCCTTCTGACACAACATCTAATTTCAATTCATTCAGTTTTGAAATATGATTATAGTCAAAAGGTGTAGAATGTACTGGAGATGGAGAAGAAGAAAAAAGAAGATAATTGATGTTCACGGATTACCCTTTATTTTGTGTTTCACAATGTGACTCAACTATGTTCTCTTTTCATGAAGAACGGCTAGCATTTGTGGATATTGACCTCCCTATGGAGTGTTTCCCTTTGTGGTGCCTCCATCGTGCTCCTGAAAAAGGTCACCACATGAACTTCTGTAACTCTCCAGAGAAATCAAAGAGCTACTCCCTTTGAGAGGAGAAGAGATCTACAAACTGGTACAATCCTCAGACAGACCTTTTTCTAATCAAAGTCACTTCATCCACCCCTCCTTCCCTTTATCTACATTGGGCTGGTGGGAAAAGGAGGACACGGCGCAGCCTCGTCAAAAGGGTCAATCTATTATAATAATTTTATGGGCAATAACTGTCAATTAAAACTCTTACACTATAAGTAGTCAACGTTCCTTTTTGAATAGTATGTCATTAGCCTTGACTGATACAGTGGGGAGAACAAGTATTTGATACACTGCTGATTTTGCAGGTTTTCCTACTTACAAAGCATGTAGAGGTCTGTAATTTTTATCATAGGTACACTTCAACTGTGAGAGACGGAATCTAAAACAAAAATCCAGAAAATCACATTGTATGATTTTTAAGTAATTCATTTGCATTTTATTGCATGACATAAGTATTTGATACATCAGAAAAGCAGAACTTAATATTTGGTACAGAAACCTTTGTTTGCAATTACAGAGATCATACGTTTCCTGTAGTTCTTCACCAGGTTTGCACACACTGCAGCAGGGATTTTGGCCCACTCCTCCATACAGACCTTCTCCAGATCCTTCAGGTTTCGGGGCTGTCGCTGGGCAATACGGACTTTCAGCTCCCTCCAAAGATTTTCTATTGGGTTCAGGTCTGGAGACTGGCTAGGCCACTCCAGGACCTTGAGATGCTTCTTACGAAGCCACTCCTTAGTTTCCCTGGCTGTGTGTTTCAGGTCGTTGTCATGCTTGAAGACCCAGCCACGACCCATCTTCAATGCTCTTACTGAGGGAAGGAGGTTGTTGGCCAAGATCTCGCGATACATGACCCCATCCATCCTCCCCTCAATACGGTGCAGTCGTCCTGTCCCCTTTGCAGAAAAGCATCCCCAAAGAATGATGTTTCCACCTCCATGCTTCACGGTTGGGATGGTGTTCTTGGGGTTGTACTCATCCTTCTTCTTCCTCCAAACACGGCGAGTGGAGTTTAGACCAAAAAGCTCTATTTTTGTCTCATCAGACCACATGACCTTCTCCCATTCCTCCTCTGGATCATCCAGATGGTTATTAGCAAACTTCAGACGGGCCTGGACATGCACTGGCTTGAGCAGGGGGACCTTGCGTGCGCTGCAGGATTTTAATCCATGACGGCGTTGTGTGTTACTAATGGTTTTCTCTGAGACTGTTGTCCCAGCTCTCTTCAGGTCATTGACCAGGTCCTGCCGTGTAGTCCTGGGCTGATCCCTCACCTTCCTCATGATCATTGATGCCTCACGAGGTGAGATCTTGCATGGAGCCCCAGACCGATGGTGATTGACCGTCATCTTGAACTTCTTCCATTTTCTAATAATTGCGCCAACAGTTGTTGCCTTCTCACCAAGCTGCAGCCTTGTGCAGGTCTACAATTTTATCCCTGATGTCCTTACACAGCTCTCTGGTCTTGGCCATTGTGGAGAGGTTGGAGTCTGTTTGATTGAGTGTGTGGACAGGTGTCTTTTATACAGGTAACGAGTTCAAACAGGTGCAGTTAATACAGGTAATGAGTGGAGAACAGGAGGGCTTCTTAAAGACAAACTAACAGGTCTGTGAGAGCCGGAATTCTTACTGGTTGGTAGGTGATCAAATACTTATGTCATGCAATAAAATGCAAATTAATTACTTAAAAATCATACAATGTCATTTTCTGGAATTTTGTTTTAGATTCCGTCTCTCACAGTTGAAGTGTACCTGTGATAAAAATTACAGACCTCTACATGCTTTGTAAGTAGGAAAACCTGCAAAATCGGCAGTGTATCAAATACTTGTTATCCCCACTGTATATCTCAGAAGAACGCTGATTTTAGATTCTAACCCCACTCTATCAATTAGACTGCCGTGACGTAATACGATATTCCCTCAGAGAAGACGTGACAATGATGGGGACTTGTCTTGTTAGACATGCAAGAACAATCCCATAATACGCAACCAATTAGTCTGAGATTTCCCCCCAAAATGTCATCTCCAAGGTGATTGAATTAGCTCTTTCTGCAGCTGAATGCACCAACAACGTCCACCACACTAAAAAACATATAAAATAACATATTGTTCTGTGGTGTTTTCAGACCCAGCGTCACGTGACGTTAAATGAACGTTGTGTTTCCAGCATTGTGTGATGTTAAAGTATTACAGCTACGTTCTGTTTTGGTGTTGTGTTTTTTTTTTTTGACCAACCGCCAGTGATGTTAAATGAACGTTGTGTTTTGGTGTGTTTCCATCAGACCCAGCGTCGTGTGACGTTCCACCTCCCGGACGGTTCTCAGGAGAGCTGTAGCGACAGTGGTCTAGGGGACCACGAGCCCAGCAGCACTGCCAGCACCACTCAGCCTCTCCCCCTCGGCTTCCCCCAGGAAGAGTACTACCAACAGACCTCGCCCAATAGCCGCACCGAGGGAGACGGAAACTCTGACCCTGAGTCCAGTAAGTGGCTACTGTCCATGGATTTACTTTCTTTCCTTTTAGTTATTTTACCAGGTTTTCTCATTGAGTTAAAAATACCTTTGAAGACCAGGGAACGAGCTTCTCTCTGTAATAAACTGGCCATGCTAATTCATCACATGGTTTATCTTATAGGAAGAGCACACTAGTTTATATTTATGGTATATTTATGGTTTACAAAACATTATGGTATATTTATGTTATACAAAACTATATGGTACATTTTCCCTAATGTCCATTAACTTTTACTTGGTACTCATCCCGGATCCGGGAGCACCCCCCACAGTAAAAAAGCTGACTAGCATAGCCTAGCATAGCGTCACAAGTAAATACAAGCATCTAAATATCATTAAATCACAAGTCCAAGACACCAGATGAAAGATACAGATCTTGTGAATCCAGCCATCATTTCTGATTTTTAAAATGTTTTACAGGGAAGACACAATATGTAAATCTATTAGCTAACCACGTTAGCAAAAGACACAACTTTTTTTCTCCACCATTTTTTTCCTGCATCAGTAGCTATCACTAATTCGACTAAATAAAGATATATATAGCCACTAACCAAGAAACAACTTCATAAGATGACAGTCTGATAACATATTTATGGTATAGGATATGTTTTTTTAGAAAAATGTGAATTTTTCAGGTATAAATCACAGTTGTACATTGCAGCTGCAATCTGAAATAGCGTTGGAAGCAGCCGGAATAATTACAGAGACCGACGTCAATTACCAAAATACTCATCCTAAAACATTTCTGAAAAATACACAGCCTACAGCAATCGAAAGACACAGATCTTGTGAATCCAGACAATATTTCAGATTTTCTAAGTGTTTTACAGCGAAAACACAATATATCGTTATATTAGCATACCACATGAGCTAACATCACACCAGCATTAAATCCAGGCAAAGGGGGCGATACCGTTATCGCCACCAAAATATATTAATTTTTTCACTAACCTTCTCAGAATTCTTCAGATGACAGTCCTGTAACATCATATTACACAATGCATATAGAGTTTGTTCGAAAATGTGCATATTTAGCATCACAAATCTTGGTTATGCAATGTAATCTGTCAAAACATGGCATGCATTCGGGCCGGCGCCATCTTGGAAAGGCACCTATGATTACGATTATTTATCGATTAGATTGACTAAAAAAATACAGGTTGGACAGCTAATGAAAGATGCATTGGTTATTAATGCAACCGCTGATTTAGATTTTTAAAATGTACGTTACTAGACATACATTGTGAGTTACAGCCAGACTAGTGCCGCAAAAAATGGCTGACAACTGCGGTTACATTTTTCCACATAAATACGGAATAAAATCATAAATAACTCTTACTTTTGGACGAGCTTCCATCAGTATCTTGGGCAATGTGTCCTTTGTCCAAAAGTATCGTTGCTTTGTTGTAAAACGACCTCCTCAACTTCAGAACTAGCAGCTAACGATAGCTACACGACACACACATGCCCAAATCGTCAAACGCAATACCAAGGAAATTCAGAAAAATAGCAATATACTCGCATAAACTGATATAAATCGGTTTCAAATAACTTCGTTATGATGTTTCTAACACCTATATCGAACTAAATCACAGACGGATAGATCTTTGATCATTAACGAGAGCTTTTGAGCATGCGATTCTGATGTCCTCCCTTGCGTCCAGGCGAGCGTCAAAAGGAAGGGTCATCTCACTCCATTCCCTTTTATAAACTCTGACAAACACGTAGAGACACCATTCCACTTCTCATTGGTTACTGACATCCAGGGGAAGGCGGGTGCAGTTCATTTCGATCCATAGGGCATACACAGAGCTTAAAACTGATCCAAGATCAGAGACTATTTTTCAGAGCTTCGCATGTCCTGTCATGATTTTCGCTGTAGAAAGAGTTCTGGTTCACCCACAGACATAATTCAAACGGTTTTAGAAACTAGAGATTGTTTTCTATCCAATAGTAATAATAATATGCATATTGTACGAGCAAGAATTGAGTATGAGGCAGTTTAACTTGGAGATGATAAATGCTAACGTTGAAACAGCACCCCCTATATTGAGAAAAGGAGGTTGTCCCATTGAGATCAAAATACCTATTTTTCAAGAAAGACCTGGCCCTTGGCCAACAGCAGCTTAGTCTGGCCAATAAACTAGTCATGCTATTTAATCATATTTTATCTTCTATAAGGGGTTAACAATAGGAGGAGCACTCTATCAGGTTTCAAGTTTTAATGTCACATGCACAAGTACAGTGAAAAATCAGCATCATATACAACAGGTGGAGCAGTATTATACACAGTATAATACACAGTAATAAATAATGTAGAGGTTAATCCAGGCCCTGCAGTGCCTAGCTCCACTCCCATTCCCCAGGCACGCTCATTTGTTGACTTCTGTAACCAAAAAAGCCTTGGTTTCATGCATGTTAACATTAGAAGCATCCTCCCTAAGTTTGTTTTATTCACTGCTTTAGCACACTCTGCCAACCTGGATGTCCTAGCCGTGTCTGAATCCTGGCTTAGGAAGACCACCAAAAACCCTGAAATTTCCATCCCTAACTATAACATTTTCCGACAAGATAGAACTGACAAAAGGGGCGGTGTTGCAATCTACTGCAGAGATAGCCTGCAGAGTTCTGTCTTACTATCCAGGTCTGTGCCCAAACAATGAGCTTCTACTTTTAAAAATCCACCTTTCCAGAAACAAGTCTCTCACCTTTGCCGCTTGCTATAGACCACCCTCTGCCACCAGCTGTGCCCTGGACACCATATCTGAATTGATTGCCCCCCATCTATCTTCAGAGCTCGTGCTGTTAGGTGACCTAAACTGGGACATGCTTAACACCCCGGCCATCCTACAATCTAAACTTGATGCCCTCAATCTCACACAAATTATCAATGAACCTACCAGGTACAACCCAAAATCCGTGAACACAGGCACCCTCATAGATATCATCCTAACCAACCTGCCCTCCAAATACACCTCTGCTGTCTTCAACCAGGATCTCAGCGATCACTGCCTCATTGCTTGCATCCGTAATGGGTCTACGGTCAAACAACCACCCCTTATCACTGTCAAATGCTCCCTAAAACACTTCAGCGAGCAGGCCTTTCAATCGACCTGGCCCGGGGATCCTGGAAGGATTTTGACCTCATTCCATCAGTAGAAGATGTCTGGTTATTCTTTAAAAGTGCTTTCCTCACAATCTTAAATAAGCTTGCCCCATTCAAAAAAAATGAACCAGGAACAGATATAGCCCGTGGTTCACTCCAGACCTGACTGCCCTTGACCAGCACAAAAACATCCTGTGGCGTAATGCATTAGCATCGAATAGCCCCCACGATATGCAACTTTTCAGTAGTTTGGAACCAATATACACAGGCAGTTAAGAAAGTAAAGGCTAGCTTTTTCAAACAGAAATTTGCATCCTGCAGCATAAACTCCAAAAAGTTCTGGGACACTGTAAAGTCCATGGATAATAAGAGCACCGCCTCCTAGCTGCCCACTGCACTTAGGCTAGGAAACACGGTCACCACCAATAAATCCAAAATTATTGAGAATTTCAATAAACATTTTTCTACGGCTGGTCATGCTTTCCACCTGGCCACTCCTACCTTGGTCAACAGCCCTGCACCCCCCCACAGCAACTTGCCCAAGCCTCCCCCATTTCTCCTTCACCCAAATCCAGATAGCTAATGTTCTGAAAGAGCTGCAAAATCTGGACCCCTACAAATCAGCTGGGCTAGACAATCTGGACCCTCTCTTTCTAAAATGATCTGCCGAAATTGTTGCAACCCCTATTGCTATCCTGTTCAATCTCTCTTCAGCTCACTTTAATAATGGAAATTGATGGAAATTGATCAAAAATGTATCACTAGCCACTTTAAACAATGCCACTTAATATAATGTTTACATACCCTACATTACTCATCTCATATGTATATGTATATACTGTACTCTATATCATCTACTGCATCTTGCCATCTTTATGTAATACATGTATCACTAGCCACTTTAAACTATGCCACTTTTATGTTTACATACCCTACATTACTCATCTCATATGTATATACTGTTGTCGATACCATCTACTGCATCTTGCCTATGCCGTTCTGTACCATCACTCATTCATATATCTTTATGTACATATTCTTTATCCCTTTACACTTGTGTGTATAAGGTAGTAGTAGTGGAATTGTTAGGTTAGATTACTCGTTGGTTATTACTGCATTGTCGGAACTAGAAGCACAAGCATTTCGCTACACTCGCATTAACATCTGCTAACCATGTGTATGTGACAAATCAAATTTGATTTGATTTGATCTTTCATATCATCTGAGATCCCCAAAGATTGGAAAGCTGCAGCGGTCATCCCCGTCTTCAAAGGGGGAGACACTCTAGACCCAAACTCCTACAGACCTATATCTATCCTAACCTGCCTTTCTAAGGTCTTCGAAAGACAAGTTAACAAACAGATCACCGACCATTTCGAATCCCACCGTACCTTCTCCGCTTTTCAATCTGGTTTCCGAGCTGGTCATGGGTGCATCTCTGCCATGCTCAAGGTCCTTAACAATATCATAACCGCCATCGATAAGAGACAATACTTAGCAGCTGTATTTATCGACCTGGCCAAGGTTTTCGACTCTGTCAATCACCACATTCTTATCGGCAGACTCAACAGCCTTGGTATCTTAAATGACTGCTTCGCCTGGTTCACCAACTACTTCTCAGACAGAGTTCAGCGTCTCAGATCAGAGGGCCTGTTGTCCAGACCTCTGGTAGTCTCTATGGGGGTCCCACAGGGTTCAATTCTCGGGCCGACTCTTTTCTCTGTATACATCAATGATGTCGCTCTTGCTGCTGGTGATTCCCTGATCCACCTCTAAGCAGACGACACCATTCTATATACATCTGGTCCTTCTTTGAACACTGTGGTAACTAACCTCCAGCAACGCATCCTTCACTCATGCTGCCAAACATACCCTTGTAAAACTAACTATCCTGCCGATCCTTGACTTCAGCGATGTCATTTACAAAATAGCCTCCAACACTCTACTCAGCAAATTGGATGCAGTCTATCACAATGCCATCCGTTTTGTCACCAAAGTCCCATATACTACCCACCACTGCGACCTGTATGCCCTTGTTGGCTGGCCCTAGCTTCATATTCGTCGCCAAACCCACTGGCTCCAGGTCATCTATAAGTCTATGCTAGGTAAAGCCCTTCCTTATCTCAGCTCACTGGTGAGCATAGCAGCACCCACTTGTAGCACGCGTTCCAGCAGGTATATTTCACTGGTCATCCCCAAAGCCAATTCCTCCTTTGGTCGCCTTTCCTTCCAGTTCTCTGCTGCCAATGACTGGAGCGAATTGCAAAAATCACTGAAGCTGGAGACTCATATCTCCCTTACTAACTTTAAGCACCAGCTGTCAGAGCAGCTCACAGATCACTGCAACTGTACATAGCCCATCTGTAAATAGCCCATCCAACTACCTCATCCCCATACTGTATTTATTTATTTTTGCTCCTTTGCTCCCAGTATCTCTATTTGCACATTCATCTTCTGCACATCTATCACTCTAGTGTTTAATTGCTAAATTGTAATTGTTTCGCCACTATGGCCTATTTATTGCTTTACCTTCCTTAACTTACGTCATTTGCACACACCGTTTATAGATTTTTTTTTCTATTGTGTTATTGACTGTATATTTGTTTATTCCATGTGTAACTCTGTGTTGTTGTTTGTGTCGCACTGCTTTGCTTTATCTTGGCCAGGTCGCAGCTGTAAATGAGAACTTATTCTCAACTAGCCTACCTGGTTGAATAAAGATGAAATAATATATATATTTTTTTATAATAAAAAAAACTGAATATAGAAGTCTCTCATGATAATAACCAGTTCGGTAGATGATTTATTTTCCCTCCATCCTTTTCCCCCCCATCCTTTCCCTCCATCCTTTTCCCCTCCATCCTTTCCCCAAATCCTTTTCCCCTCCATCCTTTTCCCCTCCATCCTTTTCCCCTCCATCCTCTTCCCCCATCCTTTTCCCCTCCATCCTCTTCCCCCATCCTTTCCCCCCCACATCCTTTTCCCCTCCATCCTTTTCCCCTCCATCCTTTCCCTCCATCCTTTTCCCCTCCATCCTTTTCCCCTCCATCCTTTTCCACTCCATCCTTTCACCTCCATCCTTTCCCTCCATCCTTTTCCCCTCCATCCTTTTCCCCTCCATCCTTTTCCCCTCCAGCCTTTTCCCCTCCATCCTTTCCCCCCCATCCCTTTCCCCTCCATCCTTTCCCCTCCATCATTTCCCCCTCCATCCTCTCCCCCATCCTTTTCCTCTCCATCCTTTTCCCCCCATCCTTTTCCTCTCCATCCTTTTCCCCTCCAGCCTTTTCCCCTCCATCCTTTCCCCCCCATCCCTTTCCCCTCCATCCTTTCCCCTCCATCATTTCCCCCTCCATCCTCTCCCCCCCATCCTTTTCCTCTCCATCCTTTTCCCCTCCATCCTTTTCCCCTCATCCTTTCCCCTCCACCCTTCCCCCCCATCCTTTCCACCCCATCCTTTCCCCTCCATCCTGTTCCCCCCATCCTTTTCCACTATCCTTTCCCCCCCATAATTTTCCCCTCCATCCTTTCCCCCCATTATTTTCCCCTCCATCCTTTCCCCCCATTCTTTTCCTCCCCATCCTTTCCCCCCCACCCCCCATCCTTTTCCCCTCCATCATTTCCCCCTCCATCCTCTCCCCCCCATCCTTTTCCTCTCCATCCTTTTCCCCTCCAGCCTTTTCCCCTCCATCCTTTCCCCCCCATCCCTTTCCCCTCCATCCTTTCCCCTCCATCATTTCCCCCTCCATCCTCTCCCCCCCATCCTTTTCCTCTCCATCCTTTTCCCCTCCATCCTTTTCCCCTCATCCTTTCCCCTCCACCCTTCCCCCCCATCCTTTCCACCCCATCCTTTCCCATCCATCCTGTTCCTTCCATCCTTTTCCACTATCCTTTCCCCCCCATAATTTTCCCCTCCATCCTTTCCCCCCATTATTTTCCCCTCCATCCTTTCCCCCCATTCTTTTCCTCCCCATCCTTTCCCCCCCACCCCCCATCCTTTTCCCCTCCATCATTTTCCCTCCATCCTTTTCCCCCCATCCCCCCCCCCATCCTTTTCCTCTCCATCCTTTTCCCCTCCATCCTTCTCCCCTCCATCCTTTCCCCCCCATCCTTTTCCTCTCCATCCTCCCCCCCATCCTTTCCCCCCATCCTTTTCCTCTCCATCCTCCCCCCCATCCTTTCCCCCCATCCTTTTCCCCTCCATCCTTTTCCTCTCCATCCTCCCCCCCATCCTTTCCCCCCAACCTTTTCCCCTCCATCCTCTCCCCCCATCCTTTTCCTCTCCATCCTTTTCCCCTCCATCCTTTTCTCCCCATCCTTTCCCCTCCATCCTTCCCCCCCATCCTTTTCCCCCCATCCTTTCCCCTCCATCCTTTCCCCCCCATCCTTTTCCCCTCCATCCTTTCCCCCCATTCTTTTCCTCCCCATCCTTTCCCCCCCACCCCCCCATCCTTTTCCCCTCCATCATCTTTCCCCCCATCCTTTTCCTCTCCATCCTTTTCCCCTCCATCCTTTTCCCCCCATCCTTTCCCCTCCATCCTTCCCCCCCATCCTTTTCCCCTCCATCCTTTCCCCCCATTATTTTCCTCCCCATCCTTTCCCCCCCACCCCCCCATCCTTTTCCCCTCCATAATTTTCCCCCCATCCTTTTCCCCTCCATCCTCTCCCCCCATCCTTTTCCTCTCCATCCTTTTCCCCTCCATCCTTTTCCCCCCATCCTTTCCCCTCCATCCTTCCCCCCCATCCTTTTCCCCCCATCCTTTCCCCTCCATCCTTTTCCCCCCATCCTTTTCCCCTCCATCCTTTCCCCCCATTATTTTCCTCCCCATCCTTTCCCCCCCACCCCCCCATCCTTTTCCCCTCCATCATTTTCCCCCCATCCTTTTCCCCTCCATCCTTTCCCCCCCATCCTTTTCCTCTCCATCCTTTTACCCTCCATCCTTTTCCCCTCCATCCTCCCCCCATCCTTTCCCCTCCATCCTTTTCCCCTCCATCCTCTCCCCCATCCTTTCCCCCTCCATCCTTTTCCCCTCCATCCTTTTCCCCTCCATCCTTTTCCTCTCCATCCACCCCCATCCTTTCCCCCCATCCTTTTCCCCTCCCCCCTCCCCCCCATCCTTTCCCCTCCATCCTTTTCCCCTCCATCCTCTCCCCCCATCCATCTTTTTCCCCTCCATCCTTTTCCTCTCCATCCTCCCCCCCCATCTTTCCTCCCCATCCTTTCCCCCCCATCTTTTCCCCTCCATCCTTTTCCCCTCCATCCTTTTCCCCTCCAGACCTTTCCCCCGTCCTTTCCCCTCCATCCTTTCCCCCTCCATCCTTTCCCCCCGTCCTTTCCCCTCCATCCTTTTCCCCTTCATCCTTTTCCCCCCATCCTTTTCCCCTCCATCCTTTTCCCCTCCATCCATTTCCCTTCCATCCTTTCCCCCCCATCCTTTTCCCCTCCGTCCTTTCCCCCCCATCCTTTTCCCCTCCGTCCTTTCCCCCCCATCCTTTTCCCCTCCATCCTTTTCCCCTCCATCCTTTTCCCCCCCATCCTTTTCCTCTCCAACCTGTTCCCCCCCATCTTTTCCCCCCCATCTTTTCCCCTCCATCCTTTTCCCCTCCATCCTTTTCCCCTCCAGACCTTTCCCCCCGTCCTTTCCCCTCCATCCTTTCCCCCTCCATCCTTTCCCCCCGTCCTTTCCCCTCCATCCTTTCCCCCTTCATCCTTTTCCCCCCATCCTTTTCCCCTCCATCCTTTTCCCCTCCATCCATTTCCCTTCCATCCTTTCCCCCCCATCCTTTTCCCCTCCGTCCTTTCCCCCCATCCTTTTCCCCCCCATCCTTTTCCCCTCCATCCTTTCCCCCCATCCTTTCCCCCCCATCCTTTTCCCCCCATCCTTTTCCCCTCCATCCTTTCCCCCCATCCTTTTCCCCTCCATCCTTTTCCCCTCCATCCTTTTCCCCTCCATCCTTTCCCCTCCATCCTTCCCCCTCCATCCTTTCCCCTCCATCCTTTCCCCTCCATCCTTTTCCCCTCCATCCTTTTCCCCTCCATCCTTTTCCCCCCATCCTTTTCCCCTCCATCCTTTTCCCCTCCATCCTTTTCCCCTCCATCCTTTTCCCCTCCATCCTTTTCCCCCCATCCTTTTCCCCTCCATCCTTTTCCCCTCCATCCTTTTTCCCTCCATCCTTTTCCCCTCCATCCTTTTCCCCTCCATCCTTCCCCCTCCATCCTTTCCATCCTAATTTCAACATGTATAATTAAGCAATAAGGCCCAAGGGGGTGTGGTATATGGCCAATATACCACAGCTAAGGGCTGTTCTTACGCACAACGCAGAGTGCCTGGATACAGCCCTTGATTTAACCCTTATTTTACCAGGTCAGCTGACTGAGAACACATCCTCATTTACAGCAACGACCTGGGGAATAGTTAGAAGGGAGAGGAAGGGGGATGAATGAGCCAATTGGAAGCTGGGGATGATTAGGTGGCCATGATGGTATGAGGACCAGATTGAGGATTTATCCAGGACACCGGGGTTAGCACCCCTACTCTTACGATAAGTGCTGTGGGATATTTATTGACGACAGAGAGTCAGGACACCCGTTTAATGTCTCATCTGAAAGATGGCATCCTACACAGGGCAATTTCCCCAGTCACTGCCCTGGGGCATTATCATTTGTACTTATTTTTTTTGACCAAAGGAAAAAGTGCCTCTTACTGGCCCTCCAACACCACTCCAGGATCTGGTCTCCCATCCAGAGACCAACCAAGACCAACCCTGCTTAGCTTCAGAAGAAAGCCAGAAGCAAGGGTAGTATGCTGCTGGCTCACAGCCCTTAGCCGTGGTATATTGACAATACACCACAAACACCCGAGGTGCCTTATTGCTCTCATAAACTGGTTACCAACGTAATTAAAGCAGTAAAAAATAAATGTTTCGTCATACCCGTTATACACGGTCTGATATACCACGGCTTTCAGCCAATCAGCATTCAGAGCTCGAACCCCCCAGATTATAATGATATATAATCCCTGCATTGATGTCATGTGGTGGTGGAGTCCAAGGGCTGCAATGAACCAAACATTAAAAAGAGGACTACGTGACCAGTCATTTGACGAGAAAGTCATTCTTAATAACACTGTGTAGCTAAATAGTCGCTTTTCATGGTATTTTCTATCACACCAAATGGAATTCATACCAATGTAATATTAGCTGCTGTGTAGCAGAGCAGGACTAGTTCATGATATAGAAACGCAGAAAATATATTTTCACGTAGCAAACTGCAGTTCTGAACCATCAGACACATCTCCACCACACAAATCAAGAAGACCTGGAGACTGGTTGACATGTATGCTTTGCCAAGAACATGGAAAGCTAATCTCCTCCCCCCCAAAAACGTTCACAGATAAAAACGTGACGCTTTAGTTCCCGGTTCTAAAGGAGAGAATGAAGAGACAGATTCTCTCTCTCTCTCTCTCTCTCTCTCTGTTGACAGACTCAGAGATGAGTGCATTGGTGGCGCAGGGGGCCCCTAGATGGATTAGATATGGTTTTATCAATGGGCAGCAGGCTGCCACGGCAGGGGCAATCTCTTATCTCGTCGTCTCAATTTGTAAAGGGCAAGAACAAGGGAAAGAGGGAAAGGGAAAAGAGATGGAGAAAAGAGGGGTGTAGTTATAGGAGTAAAACAGGCAGAACATGGGAAAAGAAAGAGAGAGGTAGAGAATCAAAACCTAACTTCTAAGCCTTTGTATTCCAAAAAGGTGCTTGGTATGAGCAAGGTCTTGAATGTCAACGTTGGGCTGAGTAACTCTCTGGGAACAGGCTGGGAATGTGGCCTTCTTATGACAATGAATTTCTCAACTCCTCTTTAAAACTGCATCTTTATTAGACCACCCCGCTCTTGAAATAAAGTTCATATGACATTTATGTTTCTGTTATTTATGAGCTAGGAGGCCATTCATTTTATAGCCCCTTTTTTCCTTTCCTTCCCCAGGCTTACTTTATCAGACTGTCAGCAATCTTATGTTGTCGTCTCCGCCAACACAACGCGCTGAGGTTTTTCATATCTCCTCCTCCTCCTCCTCCTCCTCCTCCTCCCATTTTGACAAACAGATTGTAGGCACAAATGAATGTCATTAGCATGTCTGTTATTAGCTCCACCCTCCAAGCCACCTAACAGCTGGCATTTACAAATGTACACATCCAAAACAATTAACACAAAGTTAAATATTACCTGTCCCTTTTGGTTATGTCACAACACTTTGTAGTTAACTTCAAATGCAGACAGATGTGCATAATGTTGTGTATTAGATCTATCACCATTGGAATGGACGAGGTAACCATTGATTTGTGTGTTTGTCATAGCTGTGAAGTTGGTGGGTTACCATTGCCAAGGTAGTTCATAGTGTGCCAATTATCAATAATAAATATACTGCCTGCCAAAAAGGATTTTGGAAAGGAAAATGGCTGCCTAGTTAGCTACATGTCAATCTGTTTTTGTTCTGATTCTATTCTACTATCCAGTATCTGAACAGGCAGACTGTAGACTGATTCTATTCTACTCTCCAGTATCTGAACAAGCAGACTGTAGACTGATTATATTCTACTATCCAGTATCTGAACATGCAGACTGTAGACTGATTCTATTCTACTATCCAGTAGAATAGAATCAGACTGTAGACTGATGCAGACTGTAGACTGATTCTATTCTACTATCCAGTATCTGAACATGCAGACTGATTCTATTCTACTATCCAGTATCTGAACATGCAGACTGATTCTATTCTACTATCCAGTATCTGAACATGCAGACTGTAGACTGATTCTATTCTACTATCCAGTATCTGAACATGGTAGACTGTAGACTGATTCTATTCTACTATCCAGTATCTGAACAGGCAGACTGTAGACTGATTCTATTCTACTATCCAGTATCTGAACATGCAGACTGTAGACTGATTCTATTCTACTATCCAGTATCTGAACATGCAGACTGATTCTATTCTACTATCCAGTATCTGAACATGGTAGACTGTAGACTGATTCTATTCTACTATCCAGTATCTGAACATGGTAGACTGATTCTATTCTACTATCCAGTATCTGAACATGGTAGACTGTAGACTGATTCTATTCTACTATCCAGTATCTGAACATGCAGACTGTAGACTGCAACGTCATTTGGGCTTAAACATGGTCTTCTTCATAATCATTTGACTCAGTTTGTTGTTTTTCTCCAAATAAATTAAAATAATTCGATTTGTACATTGATAGAGGAGCTGTTCATTAGTGTATCGTCACTGTTAACGGCCATTCCAGACATCCTGTATTTGATGCGATAACAGTTATTGGTAATTCCCTCAGTGAGATGGCCCATTATTAAAATCAATAAAGTTTTCGAGTTTGTATCAAAATCACCAAAACAAAACTAATCAAATCTGGTGTGTGTGTGTTTTTATGGATAGTTATGTTATTATGTGGGATTCCTGGGTAATAACATACTAAAAGGCTTTGGGGAATGGTTCTCATGTCATGACGTGGTTGTAAGCTCTCAGACAAAGTTAAGATGCTGAAAAGTCTGTGTTGTCGATAAATCTCGCAAACCAAATCCTTCAACAATTTTCAAACAATGCACAGTTTATACTCTAGACAATTTATAACGTCACAAATTCTAGGCCTATATTATTGCGAGTCCAAGGATTTAAAAGCACTAGCTTTCATACCATCTAAAAGCATTCGTAGATGTGTATTAGTCAATGAGAGAAAGATAAAATACACAAAAAAACGCTATATCTTAATCTGTGACATATGGCTTTCAAATGACCAGCTTATACCATGTCTTTCTAAGATCTAAAGCTGCTATTGAAATAAGCCAATCCTTTTTATACACTGTAAGTATAATGAGATTACAGATATAAACGTACATAGACTACCGTTGTAGTTTTACAGTAAGAGTTTTGGATGTATACTTTCCCCTTAAGTGCATTCTGGGTAATTATGAGCACGATTATAATTTTTTTGGGGAGGGGGTATTATTTATTACAAACTTGGGATAAAAATTTGGTGACCTTTCCAGTCTTCGTTGTAATGTTATAAAACCAGACGGATGACCTGCGTCCTATCTTCCGGTGGGCTTTAATCTGATTAAAGGCTTTCATAGCTAACACAGCCTCCCACCATTACGTTTTACAATTACCACTTTTTTACCATTCTGAATTGTATGAGTATTTGATAAATGCGTACTGCAATGCTGTTTCAACTATTTCAACAGGTTCCTGTTGAATTTCCATGTCCTCCTCCTGTGTGGTGCTCTCTGTCTGTTTTAGCTCAGAGAACTGCCGTCTGCCAGGGGTTGGGAAAGATTCATATAACGTTTTTAGGAAACATTGCAGTCAGTCATATCTTAGGGGAAGAGGATGCTACTCTACTGTACACTAAAATAATGAATATAATATGAATCCAATCTGTGATTCAGTTTCAGAGCGCTCATTATGTTACGCAATTAGAAGTAATGAATGTGGCTGTTAATTACGTTCATTTTGTTGCAAATCTCCATTCCCAGTTGAATTGTTCTATGGAAACATTGTGACACTGACCAATGACTTACCATTTGCAATCTGATCGTATCCATTCAGCCCAATGGAGTTATGCATAATTAGCGGTGCAATGCCATTAGCATCCAGGGGAAACCTGAACAGACACGCTGTGGTTCAGATGTTTCATCCAGCATAATATTCTGCTCCATTATGCAGTTAGCTAGACCACAGCTTAATAATGACACGTATCTATTTTGTATTTTTCAGTTAGCTAGCCCACAGTTTAGTAATTACGTGCATCCATATAGTAGATTTCAGTTAGCTAATCACAGTTTAGTAATTATATGTATTTATTTAATATATTTATACGTAGGTTGTTGTACTTTATTGTTGATTGTGGGGCTATGTACAGTTGAACACGGAAGTTTACATACACTTAGGTTGGAATCATTAAAACTCATTTTTCAACCACTCCACAAATGTCTTGTTAACAGACTATAGTTTTGGCAAGTCTGTTAGGACATCTACTTTGTGCATGACACAAGTCATTTTTCCAACAGTTGTTTACAGACAGATTATTTCAGTTATAATTCACTGTATCACAATTGCAGTGGGTCAGAAGTTTACATACACTAAGTTGTCTGTGCCTTTAAATAGATTGAAAAATTCCACAAAATGATGTCATAGCTTTAGAAGCTTCTGATAGGCTAATTTACCTAAGTTCAGTCAATTGGAGGTGTACCTGTGGATGTATTTCAAGGCCTTCAAACTCAGTGCCCCCTTGCTTGACATGATTGGAAAGTCAAAAGAAATCAGCCAAGACCTCAGAAAAAAAATTGTAGTCCTTGGGAGCAATTTCCAAACGCCTGAAGCTACCATGTTCATCTGTACAAACAACAGTACACAAGTATAACACCATGGGACCACGCAGCCGTCATACCACTCAAGAAGGAGACGCGTTCTGTTTCCTAGAGATGAATGTATTTTGGTGCGAAAAGTGCAAATCAATCCCAGAACAACAGCAAAGAACCTTGTGAAGATGCTGGAGGAAACAGGTACAAAAGTATCTATATCCACAGTAAAACGAGTCCTATATCGACATAACCTGAAAGGCAGCTCAGCAAGGAAGAAGCCACTGCTCCAAAACCGCCATCAAAAATCCAGACTACGGTTTGCAACTGCACATGGGGACAAAGATCTTACTTTTTGGAGAAATGTCCTCTGGTCTGATGAAACAAAAAATAGAACTGTTTGGCCATAATGACCATTGTTATGTTTGGAGGAAAAAGGGGGATGCTTGCAAGCCGAAGAACACCATCCCAACCGTGAAGCATGGGGGTGGCAGCATCATGTTGTGGGGGTGCTTTGCTGCTGGAGGGACTGGTGCACTTCACAAAATAGATGGCATCATGAGGAAAGAAAAGTATGTGGATATATTGAAGCAACATCTCAAGACATCAGTCAGGAAGTTAAAGCTTGGTCGCAAATGGGTCTTCCAAATGAACAATGACCCCAAGCATACTTCCAAAGTTGTGGCAAAATGACTTAAGGACAACAAAGTCAAGGTATTGGAGTGGCCATCACAAAGCCCTGACCTCAAAGCCTATAGAAAATTTGTGGGCAGAACTGAAAAAGTGTGCGGGAGGAAGAAGGACTAAAACTTGACTCAGTTACACCAGCTCTGTCAGGAGGAATGGGCCAAAATTCACCCAACTTATTGTGGTACGTTTGTGGAAGGCTAACCGAAACGTTTGACCCAAGTTAAACAATTTAAAGGCCATGCTTACAAATTCCAATTGAGTGTATGTAAACTTCTGACCCACTGGGAATGTGATGAAAGACATGATAGTTGAAATAAATCATTCTCTCTACTATTATTCTGACATTTCACGTTCTTAAAATAAAGTGGTGATCCTAACTGACCAAAGACAGGGAATTTTTATTAGGATTAAATGTCAGGAATTGTGAAGAACTGAGTTTAACTGTATTTGTCTAAGGTGTATGTAAACTTCCGACTTCAACCATATTTGCAGTTCTCAGAAACAATACTACTTTAGAAAGTTGTATACTATGTATGGCACTTTATCTACTGTAGCTACCTCATGTTTATTACCTGTGTTATCCATCTTCTATTGATCTAGCTACCTCATCTTTATTACCTGTGTTATCCATCTTCTATTGATCTAGCTACCTCATCTTTATTACCTGTGTTATCCATCTTCTATTGATCTAGCTACCTCATCTTTATTACCTGTGTTATCCATCTTTCATTATTAGCTTTTGATTAGTGTCTGTATTTCAGCATTATGAAGGTGCCTATCTAACCTGCTCTGTTAGAATGCTTACACCAGATTGCTTTTGCTATTTTCTTATGGTTAATAAATACTTAACATAATAAAAGTACCGCAGGCTCCCAAAACTTTTTACAGCATCTGCGCCAGTGGGCCAGCAACAGAGCTAAATGAAGCAACAGTCAGTATTAACCTACATACATTACGGGGATCCTTTAAAAGATGATTTCAGATGGTTTTGTTATCTTTTTCTGACCGGTTAAGGTCTCAGCATCAGTCTGGGGGGGATTTAAATGGACTCATCTATATCCATCCTATCCAGTGGGATTTTACGGAAGTGTCTGAGTCTCTCAGAGGTAATGTGGAGGGGAACCTGTGTTTCATCTGGTTCAAATGCCACATGAGCGGTTTGATTGAGAGACAAGCTATTGATCTGGTGGAGTCAACTCAAATCACTGGAATGTCCTTCTCTAGAAGAGCCTGCTAAATGTCATGTTTGAAAGCTATTTTTGAGAGTTACTTAGGAGTTACTTTGTTGTGCTGCCAAGCACTGACTGAAGTTAATATAGTCCATAGCCCATGATAACAACATGCTAGGTGCTAAAGGACTGACTGAAGGTAAGACTGTCCATAGCCCATGATAACAACATGCTTGGTGCTAAAGGACTGACTGAAGGTAATATTGTCCATAGCCCATGATAACAACATGCTAGGTGCTAAAGGACTGACTGAAGGTAATACTATCCATAGCCCATGATAACAACATGCTAGGTGCTAAAGGATTGACTGAAGGCATTACTGTCCATAGCCCATGATAACAACATACTAGGTGCTAAAGGACTGACTGAAGGTAATACTGTCCATAGCCCATGATAACAACATGCTAGGTGCTAAAGGACTGACTGAAGTTTCTATCTTTAACAAATGGCTTAAAATTATGTAAAGTCTATCTGTATCAAATGGCTTTAAATAATGTAAAGTCTATCTGTAACAAATGGTTTTAAATAATGTAAAGTCTATCTGTATCAAATGGCTTTAAATAATGTAAAGTCTATCTGTAACACATGGCTATAAATGATGTAAAGTCTATCTATAACAAATGTCTTTAAATTATGTAAAGTCTATCTGTATCAAATGGCTTTAAATTATGTAGTCTATCTATAACAAATGGCTTTAAATCATAAGCATATCAACAGTGCACTCGTAAAGTATTCAGACCCCTTGACTTTTTCCACATTCTGTTACTTTACAGCCTTATTCTAAAATTGATTAAATTGCAAAATCAGTTTTTTGAATTTTCTGAACATTTATTTGAATAAAAAAACGGAAATATCACATTTACATAAGTATTCATACCTTTTACTCAGAACTTTGTTGAAGCACCTCTGGCAGGGATTACAGCCTTGAGTCTTCTTGGGTATGACGCTACAAGCTTGGCACACCTGTATTTGGGGAGTTTCTCCCATACTGTACCTCTCAGCAGATCCTCTAAAGCTCTGTCAGGTTGAATGGGGAGTGTCGCTTCACAGCTGTTTCCAGGTCTGTCCAGAGACGTTTGATCGGATTCAAGCCCGGGCTCTGGCTGGGCCTCTCAAGAACATTCAGAATCTTGTCCCGAAGCCACTCCTACATTGACATGGCTGTGTTCTTAGGGTCGATGTCCTGTTGGAAGGTGAAACTTCGCCCCAGTCGGAGGTCCTGAGCGCTCTGGAGCAGGATTTCATCAAGTACTTTGCTCCGTTAATCTTTCCCTAGATCCTGACTAGTCTCCCAGTCCCTGCCGCTGAAAAACATCCCCACAGCATGATGCTGCCTCCACCATGCTTCACCGTACGGGTGGTGACATGTTTCCTCAGACGTGACGCTTGTCATTCAGGCCAAAGAGTTCAATTTTTGTTTCATCAGACCAGAGAATCTTGTTTCTCATGGTCTGAGAGTCCTTTAGGTGCCATTTTGGCAAACTCCAAGCGGGCTGTCATGTGCCTTTTACTGAGGAGTAGTTTCCATCTGGCCACACTACCATAAAGGTCTGGTTGGTGGAGTGCTGCAGAGATGGTTGTCCTTCTGGAAGGTTCTCCCATCTCCACAGAGGAACTCTGGAGCTCTGTCAGGGTTCTTGGTCACCTCCCTGACCAAGGCCTTTCTCCCATGATTTCTATGTTTGGAAAAGTCTTGGTGGTTCCAAGCATCTTCCATTTAAGAATGATTGAGGCCACTGTGTTCTTGGGGACCTTCAATGCTGTAGACATTTTTTGGTACCCTTCCCCAGATCTGTGCCTTGACACAATTCTGTCTCGGAGCTCTACGGATAATTCTTTCAACCTCATGGATTGGTTTTTGCTCTGACATGCACTGTCAACTGTGGGACCTTATATAGACAGGTGTGTTCCTTTCCAAATCATGTCCAATCATTTGCATGTACTACAGGTGGACTCCAATCAAGTTGAAGAAACATCTCAAAGATGATCAATGGAAAAAGGATGCACCTGAGCTCAATTTTGAGACAAAGGGTCTGAATACTTCTGTATGTAAGGAATTTCTGTTTTTATTTGTAATACATTTCCAAAAATGTATAAAAACCTGTTTTCAATTTGTAATTTTGGGGAATTGTGTGCAGATTAATGAGAGAAAAAAAGTTATCCATTTTGCAATGAGGCTGTAACGTAACAAAATGTGGAAAAAAGGGAAGGTGTAAAAAAAAACCTTTGAGAATACACTGTATCTGTTATGGTCTGCCATGTTTCCTCCTACATCTGAAGGAGTATCATTCAGGTTGCATAATGTATAGACTGGCTAGCCCCTACATCCAATACACTGTATAGACTGGTTAGCACCTACATCCAATACACTATAGACTGGCTAGCCCCTACACCCAATACACTGTATAGACTGGTTAGCACCTACATCCAATACACTATAGACTGGCTAGCCCCTACACCCAATACACTATAGACTGGCTAGCCCCTACACCCAATACACTATAGACTGGCTAGCCCCTACACCCAATACACTATAGACTGGCTAGCCCCTACACCCAATACACTATAGACTGGTTAGCCCCTACACCCAATACACTATAGACTGGCTAGCCCCTACCTCCAATACACTATAGACTGGCTAGCCCCTACACCCAATACACTATAGACTGGCTAGCCCCTACACCCAATACACTATAGACTGGCTAGCCCCTACACCCAATACACTATAGACTGGCTAGCCCCTACATCCAATACACTATAGACTGGCTAGCCCCTACGCTAAATACACTATAGACTGGCTAGCCCCTACACCCAATACACTATAGACTGGCTAGCCCCTACACCCAATACACTATAGACTGGCTAGCCCCTACACCCAATACACTATAGACTGGCTAGCCCCTACATCCAATACACTATAGACTGGCTAGCCCCTACACCCAATACACTATAGACTGGCTAGCCCCTACACCCAATACACTATAGACTGGCTATCCCCTACACCCAATACACTATAGACTGGCTAGCCCCTACACCCAATACACTATAGACTGGCTAGCCCCTACACCCAATACACTATAGACTGGCTAGCCCCTACACCCAATACACTATAGACTGGTTAGCACCTACACCCAATACACTATAGACTGGTAAGCCCCTACACCCAATACACTATAGACTGGCTAGCCCCTACACCCAATACACTATAGACTGGCTATCCCCTACACCCAATACACTATAGACTGGTTAGCCCCTACACCCAATACACTATAGACTGGCTAGCCCCTACATCCAATACACTATAGACTGGCTAGCCCCTACGCTAAATACACTATAGACTGGCTAGCCCCTACACCCAATACACTATAGACTGGCTAGCCCCTACACCCGATACACTATAGACTGGCTAGCCCCTACACCCAATACACTATAGACTGGCTAGCCCCTACATCCAAATACACTATAGACTGGCTAGCCCCTACACCCAATACACTATAGACTGGCTAGCCCCTACACCCAATACACTATAGATTGGCTATCCCCTACACCCAATACACTATAGACTGGCTAGCCCCTACACCCAATACACTATAGACTGGCTAGCCCCTACACCCAATACACTATAGACTGGCTAGCCCCTACACCCAATACACTATAGACTGGTTAGCACCTACACCCAATACACTATAGACTGGTAAGCCCCTACACCCAATACACTATAGACTGGCTAGCCCCTACACCCAATACACTATAGACTGGCTATCCCCTACACCCAATACACTATAGACTGGTTAGCCCCTACACCCAATACACTATAGACTGGCTAGCCCCTACACCCAATACACTATAGACTGGCTAGCCCCTACACCCAATACACTATAGACTGGTTAGCCCCTACACCCAATACACTATAGACTGGCTAGCCCCTACACCCAATACACTATAGACTGGCTAGCCCCTACACCCAATACACTATAGACTGGCTAGCCCCTACACCCAATACACTATAGACTGGTTAGCACCTACACCCAATACACTATAGACTGGTAAGCCCCTACACCCAATACACTATAGACTGGCTAGCCCCTACACCCAATACACTATAGACTGGCTATCCCCTACACCCAATACACTATAGACTGGTTAGCCCCTACACCCAATACACTATAGACTGGCTAGCCCCTACACCCAATACACTATAGACTGGCTAGCCCCTACACCCAATACACTATAGACTGGTTAGCACCTACACCCAATACACTATAGACTGGTAAGCCCCTACACCCAATACACTATAGACTGGCTAGCCCCTACACCCAATACACTATAGACTGGCTATCCCCTACACCCAATACACTATAGACTGGTTAGCCCCTACACCCAATACACTATAGACTGGCTAGCCCCTACACCCAATACACTATAGACTGGCTAGCCCCTACACCCAATACACTATAGACTGGTTAGCCCCTACACCCAATACACTATAGACTGGCTAGCCCCTACACCCAATACACTATAGACTGGCTAGCCCCTACACCCAATACACTATAGACTGGCTAGCACCTACACCCAATACACTATAGACTGGTTAGCACCTACACCCAATACACTATAGACTGGTAAGCCCCTACACCCAATACACTATAGACTGGCTAGCCCCTACACCCAATACACTATAGACTGGCTATCCCCTACACCCAATACACTATAGACTGGTTAGCCCCTACACCCAATACACTATAGACTGGCTAGCCCCTACATCCAATACACTATAGACTGGCTAGCCCCTACGCTAAATACACTATAGACTGGCTAGCCCCTACACCCAATACACTATAGACTGGCTAGCCCCTACACCCAATACACTATAGACTGGCTAGCCCCTACACCCAATACACTATAGACTGGCTAGCCCCTACACCCAATACACTATAGACTGGCTAGCCCCTACACCCAATACACTATAGACTGGCTAGCCCCTACACCCAATACACTATAGACTGGCTATCCCCTACACCCAATACACTATAGACTGGCTAGCCCCTACACCCAATACACTATAGACTGGCTAGCCCCTACACCCAATGCACTATAGACTGGTTAGCACCTACACCCAATACACTATAGACTGGTAAGCCCCTACACCCAATACACTATAGACTGGCTAGCCCCTACACCCAATACACTATAGACTGGCTATCCCCTACACCCAATACACTATAGACTGGTTAGCCCCTACACCCAATACACTATAGACTGGCTAGCCCCTACACCCAATACACTATAGACTGGCTAGCCCCTACACCCAATACACTATAGACTGGTTAGCCCCTACACCCAATACACTATAGACTGGCTAGCCCCTACACCCAATACACTATAGACTGGCTAGCCCCTACACACTATACACTATAGACTGGCTAGCCCCTACACCCAATACACTATAGACTGGCTAGCCCCTACACACTATACACTATAGACTGGCTAGCCCCTACACCCAATACACTATAGACTGGTTAGCCCCTACACCCAATACACTATAGACTGGCTAGCCCCTACGCTAAATACACTATAGACTGGCTAGCCCCTACACCCAATACACTATAGACTGGCTAGCCCCTACACCCAATACACTATAGACTGGTTAGCCCCTACACCCAATACACTATAGACTGGCTAGCCCCTACACCCAATACACTATAGACTGGCTAGCCCCTACACCCAATACACTATAGACTGGCTAGCCCCTACACCCAATACACTATAGACTGGCTAGCCCCTACACCCAATACACTATAGACTGGCTAGCCCCTACACCCAATACACTATAGACTGGTTAGCCCCTACACCCAATACACTATAGACTGGCTAGCCCCTACACCCAATACACTATAGACTGGCTAGCCCCTACACCCAATACACTATAGACGGGCTAGCCCCTACACCCAATACACTATAGACTGGCTAGCCCCTACACCCAATACACTATAGACTGGCTAGCCCCTACACCCAATACACTATAGACTGGTTAGCCCCTACACCCAATACACTATAAACTGGTTAGCCCCTACACCCAATACACTATAGACTGGCTAGCCCCTACACCCAATACACTATAGACTGGCTAGCCCCTACACCCAATACACTATAGACTGGTTAGCCCCTACACCCAATACACTATAGACTGGCTAGCCCCTACACCCAATACACTATAGACTGGTTAGCCCCTACACCCAATACACTATAGACTGGCTAGCCCCTACACCCAATACACTATAGACTGGCTAGCCCCTACACCCAATACACTATAGACTGGTTAGCCCCTACACCCAATACACTATAGACTGGCTAGCCCCTACACCCAATACACTATAGACTGGCTAGCCCCTACATCCAATACACTGTATAGACTGGCTAGCCCCTACACCCAATACACTATAGACTGGCTAGCCCCTACACCCAATACACTATAGACTGGTTAGCCCCTACACCCAATACACTATAGACTGGCTAGCCCCTACACCCAATACACTATAGACTAGCTAGCCCCTACACCCAATACACTATAGACTAGCTAGCCCCTACACCCAATACACTATAGACTGGCTATCCCCTACACCCAATACACTATAGACTGGCTAGCCCCTACACCCAATACACTATAGACTAGCTAGCCCCTACACCCAATACACTATAGACTGGGTAGCCCCTACACCCAATACACACTATAGACTGGCTAACCCCTACATCCAATACACTGTATAGACTGGCTAGCCCCTACATCCAATACACTGTATAGACTAGCTTGCCCCTACATAGACTTGCCCCTACATCCAATGCAATGGCTCACATCAACACCATTTTCCCAGAAACCCTAGACCCACTCCAATTTGCATACTGCCCAAACAGATCCACAGATGATAGAATCTCAATTACACTCCACACTGCCCTTTCCCACCTGGACAAAAGGAACACCTACGTAAAAATGCTATTCATTGACTACAGCTCAGCGTTCAAGACTGGCTATCTGCATTGTGTCCCGCCCACCACCCGCCCACCCCCTCTTTTACGCTACTGCTACTCTCTGTTTATCACATATGCATAGTCACTTTAACCATACCTACATGTACAAACTACCTCAATCAGCCTGACTAACCGGTGCCTGTAGATAGCCTCGCTACTGTTATAGCCTCGCTACTGTATATAGCCTCTCTACTGTATATAACCTCGCTACTGTTATAGCCTCTCTACTGTATATAGCCTCGCTACTGTTATAGCCTCTCTACTGTAGATAGCCTCGCTACTGTTATAGCCTCGCTACTGTATATAGCCTCTCTACTGTATATAGCCTCGCTGCTGTTATAGCCTCACTACTGTTATAGCCTCGCTACTGTATATAGCCTCTCTACTGTATATAGCCTCGCTGCTGTTATAGCCTCACTACTGTATATAGCCTCTACTGTATATCGCCTCGCTATTGTATATAGCCTCGCTACTGTTATAGCCTCGCTACTGTATATAGCCTCGCTACTGTTATAGCCTCGCTACTGTTATAGCCTCGCTACTGTATATAGCCTCTCTACTGTATATAGCCTCGCTACTGTTATAGCCTCGCTACTGTATATAGCCTCTCTACTGTATATAGCCTCGCTACTGTTTATAGCCTCGCTACTGTTATAGCCTCGCTACTGTATATAGCCTCTCTACTGTATATATTATCGCTACTGTTATAGCCTCGCTACTGTATATAACCTCTCTACTGTATATAGCCTCGCTACTGTATATAGCCTCGCTACTGTTATAGCCTCGCTACTGTATATAACCTCTCTACTGTATATAGCCTCGCTATTGTTTATAGCCTCGCTACTGTTTATAGCCTCGCTACTGTTTATAGCCTCACTACTGTTATTTTTCACTGTCTTTTTACTGATGTTTTTATTTCTTTCCTTATCTATTGTTCACCTAATACCAATTTTTACCTAAAGATTGCGCTGTTGGTTAGGGCCTGTAAGTAAGCATTTCACTGTAAGGTCTACTACGCCTGTTGTATTCGGCGCACCTGACAAATAAACTTTGATTTGATTTGATTTGATCATTAGATATGTCCATTATGTCCATTATGTCCAGTCTAAGACATCATTAGATATGTCCAGTCTAAGACATCATTAGATTTGTCCAGTCTAAGACATTAGATATGTCCAGTCTAAGACATAATTAGATATGTCCAGTCTAAGACATCATTAGATTTGTCCAGTCTAAGACATAATTAGATATGTCCAGGATGTCCAGTCTAAGACATCATTAGATTTGTCCAGTCTAAGACATCATTAGATTTGTCCAGTCTAAGACATAATTAGATATGTCCAGTCTAAGACATCATTAGATTTGTCCAGTCTAAGACATAATTAGATATGTCCAGGATGTCCAGTCTAAGACATCATTAGATTTGTCCAGTCTAAGACATCATTAGATTTGTCCAGTCTAAGACATAATTAGATATGTCCAGTCTAAGACATCATTCAACACCACATAACAGTTCTTATGATGGAAGTAAACTATCCCTTAACTGATGATGAAGCACGGACTGAAGGTGTTTTATCGAGATCATAGTCAACTAGGTCGGATCTTTAAGAATGTAGTCCGTCTCTTACAACTCCATATATCCTAGTCGGTTCAATATGCAGGGCAAGGTAGATTCCATTTTAGGAATCACAGCGTCAGTGAAATGTAACACAATGGAATGTTGGCATTGGCTTTTGTGCTGGTCTGTTTGAATTTCACCCCGGCAGAGTTCAGAATACATTTGTCCGGAGATACGATCAAACTTGGCAGCTATTGATCCACTTCCAAACCAGACATGAGACTTTACCAAACATGTTAACACATTGAGAATGGGCATTTTAATTGTACAGGTATTTGAAAGCCTGCTCAAGTCATCAGAGTTGAGGTTGAGAATTTTAACTAGCAGCTCAACATAGAGAACAGAGAATATATCCTGCCAAGTAGCTGACCTCATTTTTCCTCTCTCTATGAACTTTGATTTCCTATCCTAGGAAGCGGAGAACTTTATCTGACTTTTATATAATAACATCCTGTAAGAAACACTATCAACAAATGGTGGATTTTTAAAGGCAGTGATGAATACGTTGTTATCACTGAAAGGTATCAGTTTCTCATTAAAAAGTTGTTTAATACAATATTTTAAAAGTTAATAAAAAAAAGCTAATCTTTTTTTTTTTTTTGGGGGGGGGGGGCAGATTTAATAAAATCATAAATTAATAAAACTAATGTACTCATACAAATTCTCTTAGTGAGCCCAAACAAACAGGTTTGTTTTGAATATGTAGATGATATTGAATGTTAAGATGTTATGGCCTATCATTTACTGTACACTACACCACTCTGTTGCCTTTAGCACCTAGCATGTTGTTATCATGGGCTATGGACAGTATTAACTTCAGTCAGAGCTTTAGCACCTAGCATGTTGTTATCATGGGCTATGGACAGTATTAACTTCAGTCAGAGCTTTAGGACCTAGCATGTTGTTATCATGGGCTATGGACAGTATTAACTTCAGTCAGAGCTTTAGGACCTAGCATGTTGTTATCATGGGCTATGGACAGTATTAACTTCAGTCAGAGCTTTAGGACCTAGCATGTTGTTATCATGGGCTATGGACAGTATTAACTTCAGTCAGAGCTTTAGGACCTAGCATGTTGTTATCATGGGCTATGGACAGTATTAACTTCAGTCAGAGCTTTAGCACCTAGCATGTTGTTATCATGGGCTATGGACAGTATTAACTTCAGTCAGAGCTTTAGGACCTAGCATGTTGTTATCATGGGCTTTGAACAGTATTAAGGAGCTACAGTATTGGTATGAGCTTGTCAATACAATAGATATTGATACCTACAGTATACCATGAGTGTACAATTTGTTGGGGCATTGATTCTACAAGGTGTAGAAAGCGTTCCACAGAAACGCTGGCCCATGTTGATTCCAATGCTTCCCACAGTTGTGTCAAGTTGGCTGGATGTCCTTTGGGTGGTGGACCATTCTTGATACACACAGGAAACTGTTGAGTGTGAAAAACCCAGCAGTGTTACAGTTCTTGACACACTCAAAAACTCAATTTTTTTGTCTTGCCCATTCACCCTCTGAACGGCACACATACACAATCCATGTCTCAATTATCTCATGGCTTAAAAGTCCTTTAACCTGTCTCCTCCCCTTCATCTACACTGATTGAAGAGGTTTTAACAGGTGACAGCAATAAGGGGATCATAGCTTTCACCTGGATTCACCTGGTGTGTCTATGTAATGGAAAGAGCAGATGTTCCTAATGTTTTGTACACTCAGTGTATGTTACTATGTTGACGTCTGCTTTTAAGAAGGTTTGAGGTCAGGGTTGGTTTGACTCTCTTTTTACTTTAAGATATGGCACTATGGATAGATTAATAAGCTCCGTCTCATTCCGTCCTTTCTCATTTTTCACATTCAGACTCTCTCACGGATGAGGATTGGTTTTGCTTGGCTTTAGAAGGACTTATTGACAGAAATAACTATGCATCAATATGTCCCCCGAAGGCTGAACAGGCTCCAAATCAGAGGGGTTGTATTTCCAGGCGACTCATCCCCAATTGCACTCTATTCCCTATATAGGGAATATGGTCCAAAGTTGTGCACTACATACAGTAAGGAATAGGGTGTCATTTTGGACACGTCTACTGACCTGTACTGTCCTTATATCCGGGAAACAGGATGTTGTTCCACTCTACAACATATGGTGAGGGCATTTTTAAATCCTTCACTATTGTCATTGTCAAAGCAGGGATATCATGTTGTTTTAACACACCAAGATAAATTGGATTGCTGATTTTAAGTGTATAATGCATGCTGGGTAATACGGTGTGTTCTGGGAAATAAGCCTGTCCATGACCTTTGTAGAATGAATCATGTCAGTCACGATCCTCATTTTTCCATTTTATAAGAAAACATGACTGGAATAATAGCAACTGATGCATTCTGGATCTAGAGTCATTCTGGACTGACTAATCACTATAAGTTATAAATTCATTTTTAGAATTGAGTTTTGACATATTTAATTTTTTAATTTTCTCACAAGCAACTATTTTAAGTTTCTAAGTACTGTGCGAAAATCCCCCGAGAACATAATTCATTTCATATTTCTGGGTCCAATCCTGATCAGAATACTAAATTACACATTGTCACGGTATGCAATGCAACTTGATCAAATAGCAGCATTACTCCCTCCGTGTTGAAATCCAGAGCACTCTACGGGCATCTCCATGCACGGCCATTGAATCCAGGTGTTCCCGTGCATATTACTCCACGCACCCAAACTCCTCTATCTCCTCTGTGATCGATGTATACACCGTACAGCTCTGATAAATTGGTGTCCTCAGACAAATGGATCACTTCAGAGGACCACTCACAGGGTGAGTAACACAGACAAATGGAAAGAGTTCAGGAAAAGAAGAAGAGCTTTGCTGAATGGGTAAAAAAAAAAGGATTTCAGTTAGAACACCACTGACACGCAGGATGGATTTGAGAAGAGAGTTGAGAGTTGAGAGGTGGGAGTTGAGAGGTGGGAGGTGGGAGCTGGGAGCCGGGAGGTGGGAGGTGGGAGGTGGGAGCCGGGAGGTGGGAGGTGGGAGCCGGGAGGTGGGAGGTGGGAGCTGGGAGGCCCTGTAGCTAGTTGCAGGAAATGTTTTTCCTAACAAAAAAATGACAGGAGGCTTTTGAAAGGGCTTGACATTGGACACATAAACCTGGCAATCATAATCGGGCCAATTGAAGCATTCATGACATTTGCCATGGTCAAGTTCTCAGCCCTAGCTTGGTTCTCTCTCTCTTCTGTGAGGCGAGAGAGACGCAAGAGGATGCGGCAGAGACATCTGTGAGACCTCAAGGCTATGTAGCAGCCACGAGGTCAGTCATCTGCCATGCTATGCCATGCATGCTACAGCAAAACTGGCTTCTGTCTCTGTGCCAACAAACACAGGCAGTCTGTGTCTAACGGTCCCTTTGTCCCCCCCCCATTCCCCCCCCCAGACTTCTGGCTTGATTGCACTGATTTCTCCTCACATTCTATTTAACTACAGCTCCTCACTGGATGTTAGTGTCAGACATTTTGTCAAACAGTAACATGTGTAAGACACCTGAAGACAAAAAAAGACATTATAGAAATACAATCTCAGAATGAATCATGAATGCTGTGGAGAAAGGGCAGATATACATTTTATTTTGTAAATGTTTTTATTTTAAGCCATATTTGAAATGCTCTGTCAAGCCTAATCCCGTGTGTCTATTGTTCTAGAACACATTGATTTGGAACTCAACAATGAACATTGCTGAATGAATTCTGTCTGAAACAAGAATGTTTAAAATGCTTTATGATGTACAGAGAATAGCATAAAGTATACTGTAGAGAGAAGGGAGCCAGACAGAGACATAAAACATGGCATGGAGTGATTCAGGGGGAAAGGAAATACACCACAGGAGGTTGGTGGCACCTTAACTAGGGAGGACCGGCTCGTGGTAATGGCTGGAGCAGAGTACGTGGAATTCATCAAACACATGGTCAAATACATCAAACATATGGTTTACATGGTTTCCAGCTGTTTGATGCCATTCCATTTGCTCCGTTCCATTCTTTATTATGAGCCGTCCTCCCCTCAGCAGCCTCCACTGAAATACACATATCCCCCCCAAAAAACAGTCAATTAGAGTTGTATAGAGAGAGTAGAGCATCTCCTGAAGATAGACCCAGTCAATTAGAGTTGTACAGAGAGAGTAGAGCATCTCCTGAAGACAGACCCAGTTAAATAGAGTTGTATAGCGAGAGTAGAGCATCTCCTGAAGACAGACCCAGTTAAATAGAGTTGTGAAGACAGACCCAGTTAAATAGAGTTGTACAGAGAGAGTAGAGCATCTCCTGAAGACAGATCCATCCGGTATAGCTTTGTTAAAATAGATACAATAAAATGCCTCAAATTGTTGTGCCCTTGATTCTACAGTTGGCTTAACTCAGTCAGACACCAGGGGAAGCAGATGTTGTCTCGCGGCGTGTCCCCGCCTCTCTCTCTCTCTGCTGCTGCTGCTGTCCTGGTAGGTGTCACTGAGCTTACAGGTGCACCCAACCACTAAGCTGGTTCAGTCTGGTTCGGTCTTACCATAGGCCAGGGACGCTGCTCCAGAGCTCCAGAGCTGGGGGGGGTGTTGGAATAGGGGGAATATGCTAATTTGATCCACTGAGGTATAATAATTGATGATCAGTCCTGCTGTCAAAGCTGAAAATCACTGGGTCGTGCCTTAATGCCCTGCGAATGCAGTAACATATCCTGGTGTGTGTGCACCGACTGAACACACTACACAGACACACACTACACAGTGCAGAGACACCGCTGCCAACTGTAAGAGCATTTTTATCAGTGTTGTTAATAAAGTTGCTATTGACCAGGCAGGCTTTGTTAAACTGTTGGATATAAATTGCCAATCTATTGTATTATTTCTAGACAAAGAAACTCCTCTAAAATGGTTTGATTTACACTGAAATGAAATGAAAAGAACACCACACACATAGATCATCTGCACGAGGTAGTGAATAAACCTCCCACGTTGTTCAGAGATCTGGTGAATAACACAGTCCGTGTCCCCATAGGGCTCTGGTCGATATTAGTGCACTATATAGGGAATAAGGTGGCATTTAAGATGCAAGCTTCATGCATCACCATGGGCAACCAAGAGAACTGGCAGCCCAGAGAATCATGGCTAAACTCAAACAAAAAAATGTAATATGTTTGTCATTTGTCTGTCAAATACAATCTTATAACATTTTCATTTTCATTTTCAATTAGTTCAAGGTCCCAGAAAAATCTATATATTGTATTATTTTCATCTTTTTAAGATAATAAATTGACCTGTTTTGTTTCCCTAAAACATGTTGTTCAGGGTTCCCCAATGCAGTGTAAGAGATAACCTTCTCTGACAAGGAGCAATTCTGAAACAACAGGAGTTGGACTTTTTTCTTCTTTCTTATAGACTGTAAGTTAGAATGCCTTGTGTTGTTGTCTAAAGTAAACCCTTCCATTCTCAACAACAGACCTATATCTGAAATCTTGATTGGCTCCCGATACACCTGCTCAGCTCTCCCAAAGAAGAAGTGTTGACGGCAGTGAAGCAGAGAGATCCTCCTGTCTGTTGCGAATGTTAGGGCGTTTCGTTGATTGTATTGTACTGTACCATGCTGAAAGCGAGCTGCAAACTGTTTGACATCTTCACCCACTGTATCTTCAAGTGCTAGGTTAGTTACAGAAGGCGATAACAACAATGTACTCCCTTCCAAAAGGATCAAGTTCTGCACTTTATTTTCTTCATTATTTGACCATCTTTGTTTTGGAATTTATTTACAGTATATCCGTTATTTAAAGAACAACACTGTATTTGCTGACAAAGGTTCAGGTTATTTACTCGTTATTAACTTTTTTGGGCAATCTTCATTTGGGGAATTAGTACTATTAATATCAGTGATATTAAATGAAATGAAATGCACAGAGTTGTGTGTGTTTTCTATACTCGTCCACACCTCTACCTGTAGGCTTTACAGACTCTCCCCACCCATTGGCTGCAACCACAGACTCTCCTCACCCATTGGCTGCAACCATTCCAACCGATGTGGAATTCCGGGTCTCTGGCAGCGTTTGGAAAACCACAGATTTGTGGTCAAGAAGCCTATGTTGCTCTTCAGTCCCTAGACTTTTTGGCCCTGAGGGAGACATGGATCACCCCAGAGAATACTGAGTTCATCTCAGCCTATGTTGCTCTTCAGTTCCTTGACGTTTTGGCCCTGAGGGAGACATGGATCACCCCAGAGAATACTGAGTTCATCTCAGCCTATGTTGCTCTTCAGTTCCTTGACGTTTTGGCCCTGAGGGAGACATGGATCACCCCAGAGAATACTGAGTTCATCTCAGCCTATGTTGCTCTTCAGTTCCTTGACGTTTTGGCCCTGAGGGAGACATGGATCACCCCAGAGAATACTGAGTTCATCTCAGCCTATGTTGCTCTTCAGTTCCTTGACGTTTTGGCCCTGAGGGAGACATGGATCACCCCAGAGAATACTGAGTTCATCTCAGCCTATGTTGCTCTTTAGTCCCTTGACGTTTTGTCCCTAATGGAGACATGGATCACCCCAGAGAACACCGCTACTCCAGCTGCTCTTTCTTCATCTGACTACGTTTTCTCTCAAAGTTTGAGAGCATCTGGTCATTGCGGTCTACTAATTTCTCCTAAGTGGAGAAATGTCCATCTCCTCATTCCATGCTGTCATTGTTACTTGTCCACTCAAGCTTAACCGTATTGTCATCTATTGCCCACCAGGTGCCCTTGGATAGTTCCTCAATGAGCTTGACACCTTGATAAGCGCATTTCCTGGCTCACCGTCCTCGGTGACTTCAACCTCCTGTCGTCTACGTTTAATTCATCTATTTCCAACTCTCTCTTTCCCCTCCTTGTCTTTTTTGACCTCACCCGTTCTTCACAATCCCCTCCAACTCACAAGGCAGGCAATACGCTTCACCTCTTCTTTACTAGAGGCTGTTCGCCTACTGATCTGGCTGCAACCACCCTTCAGGTCTCTGATCACTACATTGTTTACTTTTCTGTCTCCCTTTCCTCCAACCCTAACCACTCAGCCCCTACCCAGACGGTCATGCGTCTTCGCAATCTTCGCTCTGTCTTTCTCCCTCTACTCTCTCCTCTTCTATCCTATCATCTCTCCCTTCTGCTAAATCATTCTCCTTCCTGTCTCCTGATTCTGCTTCTTCGGACCTACTCTCCTCCCTTTCCCTTTCCATATCCTCTGTCCCCTTCCTCCCGGCCGGCTCGGCCTTCCCCTCCTGCTCCATGGCTGAGTGACTCATTGTGAGCTTACAGAACAGGGCTGTAGGCAGCTGATCGAAAACGGAGGAAAACTAAACTTCCAGAGGACCTATCATCCTTCCACTCCCTCCTCTCCACCTTCTCTTCCTCTGTCTCTTTTGCTAAAGCCACTTTCTACCACTCTAAATGTCCAGCTTCTGCCTCTAACACTAGGAAACTCTTGTCCACCTTCTCCGACTTACTTAATCCTCCACCCCCTCCCTCCTCTATAGACCTGTATCCCTTATTTATTTTCCTTCCAAAACACTTGAGCCTGATGTGTCTGATGCACTCTCTTATTATCTCCCTCAGAGTGATGTTCTTGACCCGAACCAGTCAGGCGTCAAGACGGGTTACTCAACCAAAACTGCTCTTCTCTGTGTCATGGAGGAAAAGCTGACTCTCTCTCCTCTGTTCTAATCCTCCTACATCTATCTGCTGCCTTTGACACCGTGAACAATCAGATACTCCTCTCCACCCTCTCAGGGCTGAGCATCTCAGGCTCTGCCCACTCCTGGATTGCATCCTACCTGGCAGACCGCTCCTACTAGGTGATGTGGAGAGGATCTGCAACACATACTCTCACTACTGGTGTCCCCCAGGGCTCAGTTCTAGGCCCTCTCCTCTTCTCTCTATAGACCAAGTCACTCGGCGCCGTCATATCCTCACATGGTCTCTCCTATCATTCCTATGAGGATGACACTCAACTACTTTTGTCCTTCCCCCCTTCTGACACCCATCTCTGCGTGCCTGGCAGATATCTCAGCTTGGATGTCGGCCCACCACCTCAAGCTCAACCTCGACAAGACAGAGCTGCTCTTCCTCCTGGGGAAGTCATGCCCGCTCAAAGACCTCTCCATCACAGTTGACAACTCCACAGTGTCACCCTCCCAAAGTGCAAAGAATCTTGGCATGACCCTGGACAACATCCTGTCGTTCTCTGCAAACATCAAAGCAGGTCCCCACTCCTGCAGGTTTATGCTCTACAACATCCGTAGAGTATGACCCTAGCTGACACAGGAAACGGCGCAGGTCCTAATCCAGGCATTTGTCATCTCCGGTCTGGACTACTGCAATTCGCTGTTGGCTGGGCTCCCCACTTGTGCCATCAAACCCCTGCAACTTATCCAGAACTCTGCAGCCCGGCCTTGTTTTCAATCTTCCCAAGTTCTCCCATGTCACCCCGCTCCTCCGCACACTCCACTGACTTCCAGTCGAATCTCACATCAACGTCAAGACCATGGTGCTTACCTACAGAACAGCAAGAGGAACTGCCCCTCCCTACCTTCAGGCTATGCTCAAACCATACACCCCAACCCGAGCATTCCGTTCTGCCTCCTCAAGTCTCTTGTCCCTCCCAACCCTACGGAAGGGCAGCTCAGCCCAGTCCAAGCTCTTCTCTGTCCTGGCACCCCAACGGTGGAACCAGCTTCTCCTTGAATCTAGAACAGCAGCGTCCCAGCCCAACTTCTGAAACATCTGAAACCCCACCTCTTCAAACAGCATCTTAAATCAACTGTAAATTGCTCTGGATAAGAGCGTCTGCTAAATTACTAAAAAGTAAATGTCAACAGCAAAGTAGAAAATAATTTCCAAACCTTGAGAGGGTGTACCTTGAGAGGGCATCTGTCATGGGTTACAGGCGCAGGGACATTTACCTGGTGAGTCAGAGGGACTACAGGACAGCTGTCCCAACTGACAGGCCCCGGGATATTCACCTGGTGAGTCAGAGGGACTACAGCTGTCCCAACAGACAGGCCCCGGGATATTCACCTGGTGAGTCAGAGGGACTACAGGACAGCTGTCCCAACAGACAGGCCCCGGGATATTCACCTGGGGAGTCAGAGGGACAACAGCTGTCCCAACAGACAGGCCCCGGGATATTCACCTGGGGAGTCAGAGGGACAACAGCTGTCCCAACAGACAGGCCCAGGGATATTCACCTGGTGAGTCAGAGGGACTACAGGACAGCTGTCCCAACAGACAGAGAGGTAGAGATGTGCCTTCGCCATCCTTTCGATCACCGCTCCACTGCACTAGCTAGGCTCTGTGTTATGTTCACAATCATTTGGTATGATGTATCCGGAGAGAATATTGCAGTCTTCAGCGCAGTCAGTGGTTGTAATTTCTCTCTGTACGGCCACTCAGCTAACATGCAATTTGATAAGCCTAGCCATAATGTTAAGGGAGCATCCTGATAACTGTGTATAATATGACAGTGGATAAGGGGATTTCCCTAACAATTTCCCGAAAAGGAGTTTGGCTATTTCGATGATTTGATATTGTTTGAGAGAGGACATTTAAACTAGGGTAGCTGTCTAACATAGCGTATGTTTTATTGCAAAATTGTTTGCTGTGAATGATGTCAGATGTCATTCACGTGAATTTCCCCCACATATCTTCCATGTTTCATTTTAAAGGCTGCCATTTAGAAAAGTAGGATATGAGGATTTGTGAAGGAGGTTATCAGTCTTTTATACTCATCCCTTTATTTCCCATAAGCTTTCCCCCTCCCCTCCACAGTGAACGGTTTAGCCACAATACCCATATTGTTGGGAAAAAAAGGGGATAAGAATTAACTTGTTTTAGAAAATGACCATGCAATGCCCGAAAAGGGCACAGAGCCTCTCTCTCTCTCTCTCTCTCTCTCTCTCTCTCTCTCTCTCTCTCTCTCTCTCTCTCTCTCTCTCTCTCTCTCTCTCTCTCTCTCTCTCTCTCTCTCTCTCTCTCTCTCTCTCTCTCTCTCTCTCTCTCTCTCTCTCTCTCTTCCTCTCTCTCTCTTCCTCTCTCTCTCTGTCTCTCTCTCTCTTCCTCTCTTCCTCTCTCTCTCTCTCTCTTCCTCTTCCCCCCCCCCCCCCCCAAGGGGTAATGTGTGTCAGCCTCCTTCCTCTCATGGTAAAATATGCTATCTGTGCCTGCCTGCCAGTCTATGTGGGTGCATCCAAATAGTACCCCTTTCCCTTGTGTAGTGCACTACTTTTGACCAGGGCCCATAGGAACGACGTAGGGAAAAGGGTACCATTTGGCACACACCCTACGTGAGAGTTCCATGTTAATCCTCATGAAACATTACTTTGTGCGCATGAATAAATAAAAAGCTGATCGGTGGGTAATTGAGGTGCCGTTCCACTAACAAACGACAACACAATTTGTAAATTAGATTTTTCTTCCTCCCAATCTGGGGCCCCACGATGATTTATATCAAATTACATAATTTACTAAAACCATGAGATCCACCAAGAGCACACCCATTCTATTTGTTTTCCATCCAGATGACAGTTGGCTATTTAGCCTTTAAAGGCCCCTATTATAATATAATATTCTGTCCAATTTTTTTATTGAGAATGTTAATGTACATTCTGTGTCTAACTCTATGAATTCAGTGATAAAATAGTATACCTTTCAAAGTAAGATAGCTGTTGTATATTCCCTCAACAAGTTTTCCCCCAGTAGAGACTCTTAAATTGCAAATGAACAAGTAGACAGTTGAGTTGAGTGACAAAACCCTGACTTTGTTTATCAATGTGAAAACCTGAGGGCAACAAAGTGTAGACAGCAGATTCAAGTTAATTTACCTCAGTAGACGTGATATTGGTAACCCCCTAGAGCAGAGTACTGTAGATTATCATTGTACAAACACCCGGGGGACTTTAATTAAATTGGTACATACGCTTTAAGCCAACCTGACTGAGAGTTTCACAGGTATACAAGCAGTGGTCCGGCTTCATTTCAATAATTAACTAAATGATTTAACTAACAAACACAGAACAGCAAACCTTCGATTCACGATGTGATGTACGTGGGCTGTTTTTGGAACACAGTTTTATCTTTCACACTATCCTGGCAACTATCCCTGTAAAATATATCACTGTTTATTCAGTGTTACTTATCTCCTGTGATTTGAAGCCTCCGATGAACCACCTGGGAACAGAATAATCAAAAACATTTATAGCTTTTAGTCACGTCATTTACAAACTGAGCTACACATTTTATAGGTGTTCAATATCTCCCCAGAAAAGCAAAGCCTTGGAAGCTGCATTGATTTCCGAGGTCCTCTTCCCCACTCCTGCCCTTGTGACTGCTGCTTGACCCACTTATTCGCTCATCTTTCCTACTTTTCTCAGGAGGGTTATGCTCGCGTACTGCTTTCGCCATTACAGAGTGGACGGCAGCCAGCTACCCTGTACAGCCTCTCTTTGTATGAGTTAGGTGATACCGGCTCAGTTAGTCAACATCATAAATCACCGGGCAAATTGACGTATGTGCCACAGGAGAGAAGATCCTTCTAGGAGTCTTAGAAGACCACATAGAGGCAATAATAACCTCAGTGGTGATGCTAGCTGATGGTTATTGACAAAGCACTGAGTTAGACCTAAACCATGGCCCTTATCCCCTTCTGCAATGATCCGGCATTACATCAGCGTCCACTGTAAAACCCATCGCTATAGCTTTACATATTATTATACACATCAATGTTTATTGATCAGAACCCTGTCAGCAGAGTAATACAACGCTATTTAAACTTCAAGGTGTAAACAGCAAAATAGAAAATTAAACAATATGCCTGGTGTTGTGCTGTGGCACGTATCATAGTATCAAGAGAGCAATGATTTGAGTTGTCTCATTTAACGTTTTGTTTTGGGACGTATCATAGTATCAACAGAGCAATGATTACTCTAAATTCTGGCACTATAACAGAATGACTCATTCATACACAAAAATCCTCCCTGAAATGCCCTCACTAATATCCCAGCAAACAGAGAACACTTGCTCCGTCCACCCATGCAATACAGTTTGGCGCTTGCAAGAAAGGCATTCCACTGTACTTGTGCACATGACATTAAAACTTGAAACTTGAATTTGTCTAAGACTAAATAAATGAAAAATGTAATAATAAAAATTTGCTAAGAAAATCCCCCCCAAAAAATGTACACACTCGAATTATGTTCCCGAATATTAAATGGATAGAGCAATCAACAGTGCCCTCTTCAGGGCTACATAGTTATAGGCTGAAACAGTTTATGTAAACAATTAGTGCAGCCAATGAACACGGTGAGGGGTGTGACATAGTAATTCATCAAAATGAGTGATGAATTTTTTAAAATGTTTTTACAGCATGACAATAATGTTCAGTACCTGGTGTAAATATTTACATCTAGACGAAAAAGAAACGCACACCTATTTAGGCGAGGTGCTGTCTAGCGGAGTAGAAAACTTGAAAACAAAGGAGAGCCGCACACTCTAGGAGCTCAGATGTAAAAATTTAAGGTCCAACGTTTCGACAGCCAAGCTGTTTTCATCAGGGTAGGTTCGACTACCTAGCTGTTTTCATCAGGGTAGGTTCGACAGCCAAGCTGTTTTCATCAGGGTAGGTTCGACAGCCAAGCTGTTTTCATCAGGGTAGGTTCGACAGCCAAGCTGTTTTCATCAGGGTAGGTTCGACAGCCAAGCTGTTTTCATCAGGGTAGGTTCGACAGCCAAGCTGTTTTCATCAGGGTAGGTTCGACAGCCAAGCTGTTTTCATCAGGGTAGGTTCGACAGCCAAGCTGTTTTCATCAGGGTAGGTTCGACAGCCAAGCTGTTTTCATCAGGGTAGGTTCGACAGCCAAGCTGTTTTCATCAGGGTAGGTTCGACAGCCAAGCTGTCTTCATCAGGGTAGTTTCGACAGCCAAGCTGTCGAAACGTTGGACATTACATTTTTGCATCTGAGCTCCTAGAGTGTGCGGCTCTGCTTTGTTTTTAAATATTTACATCACCTTTATGGTAATAGCATTAAATAGAAATGGATACATCATGTTAATATCAACAATCATTATCGCTACCTTTAAGTTACTTTCATCTATGTTTCATTATTCCATGTCATATCTTCTTGTGATACAAGCGTAGTGCACGATGAGCATCAATAGCATTTGGAAGCATGATATGCTAATAAAGCTGTGGGCAAAACAATTTTTTTACTGGTTTAAAATGTTCATGTAAATTGCTCTGAGATCAAAGTCAATATTCAAACCACTAGGGGTCAGAGTTCTTAGGAAGGAGATCCAGTGGGCCTCCCTCTGTGAGATGGGTGCCAATAATGTCTGAGTGGGCTTAATTTGAAACTTGCTCAGCTAAAGAGGATAAGGGGGAGACTATCAGAGGCTAGGGCGGACTAGGGCGGACTAGTTGAGACTGGCAGGCTGACTTTAAGCCAAGTTCCTGCGGAAGGCATCATAATTGCTAATAGGGTTGAAAGCAGGCTTGGGGCAGGTCTTTTGAGATCCTCTCTTCCTCCCCAGGATTAGCATGTTTAAGAGGCTTCCTTTCAACAAACTAGAATGGACGTTGTAACTATAAGGACTAGGATTGAGGAGAAAAGGACTTACCGATTTGGCAATGTTGTCCTATTTTCAAATTACTTGTAGCTAGCTATCCTTATAACCTTATAAGAGTTTGTTGAAGTCATATTGGATAGGCTCCATTTGACTGTACATGTTGTCTGCAAAGCACTAGCTAGCTAAGTAGTTCTTTCAGTTTGTTTCCAAACTCATTCCATGGACATATTCCCTTTCTTTTCCCTCTCGAACACATCGCTGTGCCTCCACAGTATTTGTTTTCAAGTATTTCATAAGGAATTATGAATTGTCATTGGAATATAATGTAGGACTGCGACATTGTTTTGTTCTGATTATTAACAGTTCATCTATTCATCCAAATGTTGATACATAGAAGCAGACTATTACTTTATTTATGAATTCATCTGAATTCTGTAATATTGAGAGAGAAAACTGTAGCTTCATGATACTTGTGAGAGATGGCTTGATCTCTCTCTGGGCTGTAGACTTTTCGTTGCTGATAATATAATAAAGAAATATCTTGGTTCATGGCTTTATAAGGGTTGGCAAGTGTGGATTGAGATACCAATACAGCTAGCAACATTGAATCATTTACACAATCTCTCTTTTAACAGTAATATTCATTCCATATTTAGTTCAATGATAAAATAATACAATACAAAAGAAGCTAAGGCAATGGACTCAATTCATTTGAAAACCGCATTGCTGTGTTTTTTTACACAGTAGTTACTTTTTCCTCATTCATTAAAAGTCCCACAATGTTCTGTATAGTCTGGTTTTACTACTTCCAGACAGTTTCCAGAACTTGAGATGTGAGTACACAGTCAGTCACAAAGACAACAATCCTCTTTCTGATTTTCCTTTTATTGCAATAGGACTTGTATTTCCATATGAGCAGTGTTTGAGTAAAGAGTATATTGCTCTCTTTACTAGTTAAATGTTTAAATAAGACATGCAATTTGAATTGGTGCAGAGCTCATCAATATGAAATTGGTGCAGCAGAGTGAAACAGAATGAAAGGAGACAGGCCTGGATGGACACTCTCTATTAATCTACACCCAGTTTGCCATTTTCTGAAGCGTCCATCTTTGCCGATTAGGAACTTCACAAGAAATAAAACATAGAGAATATTTTTGAGGTTTCTCCTTGACCACAATATGGAAACACTGAAAATGTGAATCAAACCTCTAAATGCTTGATATCTTAGATCAAGATCTTAGATATTTGTCACATGCGCCGAATACAACAGGTGTGGACCTTACAGTGAAATGCTTACTTACAAGCCCTTAACCAACAATGCAGTTTTTAAGAAAACATTTATAAAATACAAATAAAACAAATAATTAAGGAGCAACAATAAAATAACAGTGTCTTCATATGTTGACTATGTAGCTATCGTCTGAGTAATACAGGGCATGGTGAGTATTGGAGATACGTGGATGTGACTTACTCTACTGCTGACATAGTACTATAAGCTACTGTGTATACTAGTATATCCCTTTTCCCCAGTATTGTATAACCCCCGGTATATCCCTTTTCCCCAGTACTGTATAACCCTCAGTATATCCCTTTTCCCCAGTATTGTATAACCCCCGGTATATCCCTTTTCCCCAGTATTGTATAACCCCCGGTATATCCCTTTTCCCCAGTATTGTATAACCCCCGGTATATCCCTTTTCCCCAGTATTGTATAACCCCTGGTATATCCCTTTTCCCCAGTATTGTATAACCCCCGGTATATCCCTTTTCCCCAGTATTGTATAACCCCCGGTATATCCCTCTTCCCCAGTACTGTATAACCCCCAGTATATCCCTTTTCCCCAGTACTGTATAACCCCCGGTATATCCCTTTTCCCCAGTACTGTATAACCCCCAGTATATCCCTTTTCCCCAGTATTGTATAACCCTCTGTATATCCCTTTTCCCCAGTACTGTATAACCCCCAGTATATCCCTTTTCCCCAGTATTGTATAACCCCCGGTATATCCCTTTTCCCCAGTACTGTATAACCCTCTGTATATCCCTTTTCCCCAGTACTGTATAACCCCCAGTATATCCCTTTTCCCCAGTATTGTATAACCCTCAGTATATCCCTTTTCCCCAGTACTGTATAACCCTCGGTATATCCCTTTACCCTACTTGTCCAATACATCAGGTATTTGTTCTTGTTATCAGTCAGTCAACATTTGATACCAATAGAGTTTATAAGATTCAAACAAATGCCTCCCTGTTGCTCTCTTTTTTTGCTCTCTTTTTCTTGATCCCAGGGGTGTCAGCCACGCCATTACAAATACAACTTCACAATATGGTAATGATTACAAAGAAGGAAACTAATGAAGAGGTGGTGAAGTCAACAGAACGGGGACGGCAGGTAGCCTAGTGGTTAGAGTGTAGGGGCGGCAGGTAGCCTAGTGGTTAGAGTGTGGGGGCGGCAGGTAGCCTAGTGGTTAGAGTGTAGGCGTGACAGGTAGCCTAGTGGTTAGAGTGTAGGGGAGGCAGGTAGCCTAGTGGTTAGAGTGTAGGCGCGACAGGTAGCCTAGTGGTTAGAGTGTAGGGGCGGCAGGTAGGCTAGTGGTTAGAGTGTAGGTGCGGCAGGTTGCCTAGTAGTTAGAGTGTAGGCGCGACAGGTAGCCTAGTGGTTAGAGTGTAGGGGCGGCAGGTAGCCTAGTGGTTAGAGTGTAGGGGCGGCAGGTAGCCTAGTGGTTAGAGTGTAGGGGCGGCAGGTAGCCTAGTGGTTAGAGTGTAGGTGCGGCAGGTAGCCTAGTGGTTAGAGTGTAGGGGCGGCAGGTTGCCTAGTAGTTAGAGTGTAGGGGCGGCAGGTAGCCTAGTAGTTAGTGTAGGGGCGGCAGGTAGCCTAGTGGTTAGAGTGTAGGTGCGACAGGTAGCCTAGTGGTTAGTGTAGGGGCGGCAGGTTGCCTAGTAGTTAGAGTGTAGGGGCGGCAGGTAGCCTAGTGGTTAGAGTGTAGGCGCGACAGGTAGCCTAGTGGTTAGAGTGTAGGTGCGGCAGGTAGCCTAGTGGTTAGAGTGTAGGGGCGGCAGGTAGCCTAGTGGTTAGAGTGTAGGGGCGGCAGGTAGCCTAGTGGTTAGAGTGTAGGGGCGGCAGGTAGCCTAGTGGTTAGAGTGTAGGGGCGGCAGGTAGCCTAGTGGTTAGAGTGTGGGGGCGGCAGGTAGCCTAGTGGTTAGAGTGTAGGTGCGGCAGGTAGCCTAGTGGTTAGAGTGTAGGGGCGGCAGGTAGCCTAGTGGTTAGAGTGTAGGGGCGGCAGGTAGCCTAGTGGTTAGAGTGTAGGGGCGGCAGGTAGCCTAGTGGTTAGAGTGTAGGGGCGGCAGGTAGCCTAGTGGTTAGAGTGTGGGGGCGGCAGGTAGCCTAGTGGTTAGAGTGTAGGCGTGACAGGTAGCCTAGTGGTTAGAGTGTAGGGGAGGCAGGTAGCCTAGTGGTTAGAGTGTAGGCGCGACAGGTAGCCTAGTGGTTAGAGTGTAGGGGCGGCAGGTAGCCTAGTGGTTAGAGTGTAGGGGCGGCAGGTAGCCTAGTGGTTAGAGTGTAGGTGCGGCAGGTAGCCTAGTGGTTAGAGTGTAGGTGCGACAGGTAGCCTAGTGGTTAGTGTAGGGGCGGCAGGTTGCCTAGTAGTTAGAGTGTAGGGGCGGCAGGTAGCCTAGTGGTTAGAGTGTAGGCGCGACAGGTAGCCTAGTGGTTAGAGTGTAGGTGCGGCAGGTAGCCTAGTGGTTAGAGTGTAGGGGCGGCAGGTAGCCTAGTGGTTAGAGTGTAGGGGCGGCAGGTAGCCTAGTGGTTAGAGTGTAGGGGCGGCAGGTAGCCTAGTGGTTAGAGTGTAGGGGCGGCAGGTAGCCTAGTGGTTAGAGTGTGGGGGCGGCAGGTAGCCTAGTGGTTAGAGTGTAGGTGCGGCAGGTAGCCTAGTGGTTAGAGTGTAGGGGCGGCAGGTAGCCTAGTGGTTAGAGTGTAGGGGCGGCAGGTAGCCTAGTGGTTAGAGTGTAGGGGCGGCAGGTAGCCTAGTGGTTAGAGTGTAGGGGCGGCAGGTAGCCTAGTGGTTAGAGTGTGGGGGCGGCAGGTAGCCTAGTGGTTAGAGTGTAGGCGTGACAGGTAGCCTAGTGGTTAGAGTGTAGGGGAGGCAGGTAGCCTAGTGGTTAGAGTGTAGGCGCGACAGGTAGCCTAGTGGTTAGAGTGTAGGGGCGGCAGGTAGGCTAGTGGTTAGAGTGTAGGTGCGGCAGGTTGCCTAGTAGTTAGAGTGTAGGCGCGACAGGTAGCCTAGTGGTTAGAGTGTAGGGGCGGCAGGTAGCCTAGTGGTTAGAGTGTAGGCGCGACAGGTAGCCTAGTGGTTAGAGTGTAGGGGCGGCAGGTAGCCTAGTGGTTAGAGTGTAGGTGCGGCAGGTTGCCTAGTAGTTAGAGTGTAGGGGCGGCAGGTAGCCTAGTGGTTAGAGTGTAGGGGCGGCAGGTTGCCTAGTAGTTAGAGTGTAGGGGCGGCAGGTAGCCTAGTGGTTAGAGTGTAGGGGCGGCAGGTAGCCTAGTGGTTAGAGTGTAGGGGCGGCAGGTTGCCTAGTAGTTAGAGTGTAGGGGCGGCAGGTAGCCTAGTGGTTAGAGTGTAGGGGCAGCAGGTAGCCTAGTGGTTAGAGTGTAGGTGCGGCAGGTAGCCTAGTGGTTAGAGTGTAGGTGCAGCAGGTAGCCTAGTGGTTAGAGTGTAGGTGCGGCAGGTAGCCTAGTGGTTAGAGTGTAGGTGCGGCAGGTAGCCTAGTGGTTAGAGTGTAGGGGCGGCAGGTAGCCTAGTGGTTAGAGTGTAGGGGCGGCAGGTAGCCTGGTGGTTAGAGTGTAGGGGCGGCAGGTAGCCTAGTGGTTAGAGTGTAGGTGCGGCAGGTAGCCTAGTGGTTAGAGTGTAGGGGCGGCAGGTTGCCTAGTAGTTAGAGTGTAGGGGCGGCAGGTAGCCTAGTAGTTAGTGTAGGGGCGGCAGGTAGCCTAGTGGTTAGAGTGTAGGTGCGACAGGTAGCCTAGTGGTTAGTGAAGGGGCGGCAGGTTGCCTAGTAGTTAGAGTGTAGGGGCGGCAGGTAGCCTAGTGGTTAGAGTGTAGGCGCGACAGGTAGCCTAGTGGTTAGAGTGTAGGTGCGGCAGGTAGCCTAGTGGTTAGAGTGTAGGGGCGGCAGGTAGCCTAGTGGTTAGAGTGTAGGGGCGGCAGGTAGCCTAGTGGTTAGAGTGTAGGGGCGGCAGGTAGCCTAGTGGTTAGAGTGTAGGGGCGGCAGGTAGCCTAGTGGTTAGAGTGTAGGTGCGGCAGGTAGCCTAGTGGTTAGAGTGTAGGTGCGGCAGGTAGCCTAGTGGTTAGAGTGTAGGGGCGGCAGGTAGCCTAGTGGTTAGAGTGTAGGGGCGGCAGGTAGCCTAGTGGTTAGAGTGTAGGGGCGGCAGGTAGCCTAGTGGTTAGAGTGTAGGGGCGGCAGGTAGCCTAGTGGTTAGAGTGTAGGGGCGGCAGGTAGCCTAGTGGTTAGAGTGTAGGTGCGACAGGTAGCCTAGTGGTTAGAGTGTAGGGGCGGCAGGTTGCCTAGTAGTTAGAGTGTAGGGGCGGCAGGTAGCCTAGTGGTTAGAGTGTAGGCGCGACAGGTAGCCTAGTGGTTAGAGTGTAGGTGCGGCAGGTAGCCTAGTGGTTAGAGTGTAGGGGCGGCAGGTAGCCTAGTGGTTAGAGTGTAGTTGCGGCAGGTAGCCTAGTTTTTAGAGTGTAGGGGTGGCAGGTAGCCTAGTGGTTAGAGTGTAGGGGCGGCAGGTAGGCTAGTGGTTAGAGAGTAGGTGCGGCAGGTAGCCTAGTGGTTAGAGCGTTGGACTAGTAACCGAAAGGTTGCTGGATCGAATCTCTGAGCTGACAAGGTAAAAATCTGTCCTTCTGCCCCTTAACAAGGCAGTTAACCCACTGTTCCCAGATAGGCTGTCATTGTAAATAAGAATTTGTTAACTGACTTGTCTAGTTAAATAAAGGTAAAAAAAATTAAAATTAAACAACCGTGTTGTAAGGCTATGTCCCAAATTCCATTTCCTACACACACACAATCAAAATACAATGTTGCTGCTTTTCAGAACGTACATCACGTCAGAAATGTAAAAAAAAAGAACATTGAACATTGAAAAAACCTAGTGTCTAAACATGTATTGTTTCACAGGATAAGATTTCATAATTAGAATGTATATTATTTCACTAACCAAAACAGTCCAAACAAAAGTGTAACGATCTTCGTCTTCGGATGAAGAGTAGTCATCGGACCAAAACACAGCGTGGCAAGTGTTCATGTTATTTTTATTAGAACAGAAAACACTAAACAAAATAACAAAGAGAGAGAAACGAACCAGTCCTGTAAGGTGCAGCAACACAAAACAGAAAACAACTACCCACAAAACCAAAATGGCAAAATGGCAACCTAAATAGGCTCCCCAATCAGAGACAACGAGAAACAGCTGTCTCTGATTGGGAACCAATTCAGGCCACCATAAACCTACATACCCCTAGACCATACAAAATCCCCATAGATAAACAAAAACCCTAGACAAGCCATAAAACCCCTAGACAATACAAAAACTAAACAAACCACCCTTGTCACACCCTGACCTAACCAAATAATAAAGAAAACAAATATAACTAAAGTCAGGGCGTGACAAAAAGACTGAAGCCTCAGTTGAACTTGATGTGCACACAAAGCACAAAAAGCGTGTGTGTGTGAGACACTGTCTGTCTTAAGTGGTATTAACACAGATCTGTCTGATCAGACCGTGTCAGAGCTAATCAATAGATTGTCACAGACACACTTCAGCTATCTTAGGTGAAAGTACACACTCACACACACACACACACACACACACACACACACACACACACACACACACACACACACACACACACACACACACACACACACACACACACACACACACACACACACACACACACACACACACACCATGCTGTTTTGCCATACGGTAATGTTCTACATTTGAATGAAGTCAAACTATTGGTACACAGGACAAGAGTCAAATTATTAGTAGTGAAGGTCACTACTAAGGTCACGAACTAATGACTCATTACTTAACAACTGTATTTCAGTCATAAAGCACTTTTCACAATCCCCCAAAAAATGTAACATTTTGTATTTAAAATAAATTGTTGTGATATAATGAAAGCGTACCGGAACTCGCTTCAGTAGTAGAACTAAAGGCAAACGAGCCATGAACCTGTACTGTAGGCAAAAAGCAGGCACAAATGCATTTAAAAAAGCAAACTGAAAGTCAATTTAGCAAAGCTAAAAATAGTGCCTTAAGAACATATTAGCGTTGGAATGAGACACTCATGGCTCATCCATCCATTGATATGTTAATTCACAGGAACACATCAGCCGTAGGGCCGTGCTTCCTACATCCACTTATTGTTCAGTGGGGGAAAAAAAGACATGCTCGCAAAAGTCTTACTGAAGGGGATTCTGTTCCTGGAAGCTGAGTCACCGTGGTCTGTAGGAATTCCCATGCTGGGACACAGTGGGAAAGTTGATAAACACATAATAGGACTTGAAGCAGACATCCCCAGTGCCACAAGCAGTGTACCTTGCGCCAATGCCGGTCCACTAATGACTGTAAACACTTGTGAGCAGTCCCCAAGAGCCAACGCAAAATGGGTAGGGTCTGGGTCACCTGTGACAAAACCATCATTGGAGTTAAAAACACGACGGAAACCCATTTAAAAAAAAATAAAAAATTTATTCGGTACATGGGAATTTAATGGAAAAAGTCATTTTTATGTGCACTACGTCATCACACACAGGCTTTTATCCACACAAAAATACATTTGCTGGAAACATCTCCGGTGGGAAAATATGCATATTGTGTTATGCAGAATTTTTTTTATATTCGTGTGAAAATCTGTTGCAAATTGGATGGAAATCTACCTAATATCTTAGAGTGTTCAGTTATGTGTAACAGATTTTGGAAAGCTGTTCCTTTCATTCAAGGTTTACAAAATGCCATCTATTTTCCCCATCAATCTCCCTATGCCTATCCACTACTTAATAAACTTACAGCCGGCGTGGAAAGTCTTCCTGCCAATCTTGTAGACTGGTGATGGGAGGACCACAGGCAGAAGTCATAAAGAGACTACACCTTGTGTTTCTGGAGAGAAGACTGTTTAGTGAATAACTTGATTGTTTCCCGGATAAATATGGAACCAGAATGTGAGACAACACCAACAGGGTAATTTCAAACTACACCTGCACTTCAAAGAGAATATCTTAAGCCTGCTTCTCTCTGGGCTCGCAAAGAAAAAGTGTTTATTGTCCTTGAAGACCACAATCCAGATATCAGTGAGTTTTCCCGAGCAGTCCGGATTTAAAATGTACAAGTCCTGAGACATCTATAGTAAAGCAGACAATAACTTTTAAATATATATATATTTTATTAAACATTTTATGTTTAATATTCATACCAGATCCACATGTGACCTGTACAACTTCAGATTGTGTTATGTTGTAGTACTTTTCCATTGCAGTTAATCACTAGTCTGACTAACACATGACTCTTGAAGTCCTCCTGACTTCATTGTCTGGAATGGCTCTTTGATGTTGTCGACAAAACGCGCTGATAATGAAGGGGGCTGTGATTTTACTGGTTGGCTCTCCTCTGTCTTTCTCCCACAGCCACACACCCCACACCCCACAGCCTGAACCCCGCCCCCTTCTATTACAATGGTTGGGTTTTCAAATCCAAAACAAAGAGTAATCTCAACCAATCAAACCCGTCACACAATTAAATTGCAAATATTGCATTAACAAACAGCCTCCTTTCCAGACCAGCGTGGTCACAGCTCACCCTTCGCTGTGAGTCTCGTGGGTCGTGTCAGCTAGGCTAGTTAATCGCAAAACGGCAGATTTTTTTCATCTTGCTGGCTCGGGGATTCGACCCAGCGACCTATCAGTTACTGGCCCAACGCTCTTAACTGCTAGGCTTAATTGCTAGGGGGGAGATTTGAAGGGATAGTTTCACCTACATGTTTTAAATGAAATACTTTTAGAGAAGGGTTGATAAGCCGGGTCAAATGGTTGAACAAAGGCAAGAGAGTGAGGAAAGAGCTAAATGAATAGGGGCGGACGTAGCTTCCAGGTTAGAAAGACAGACCGATATTCCAACCCCGAGCTGCCTGCAGGGAAATCTGCAGGGAGTGATCCATCAGCCAGCTACAATATCTCTGTATACTACCTACATATGTTGTGCCCTTGAACAAGGCCCCTATACGTGCCCATGAGCTGCTCCCAGCCTGTGGTGTGTGTATGTGTGTCGTGTGTCAGGTAGGTCACTGTGATAGAATATCTGTGCAAATGATCAATTAAAAGCAAATATGGTCAAATGAAGGCCAGACTATCTATGGTAGCTGTGCATGTAATGTATCTAGTACCAAAGAGGCACTGGTGAAGTTAAGTCTTTCAAGTTTCCATTAAGGTTGTACTTTTGGTTATCGATGACAATGTGGTAGCCGTAGATACTGTTTTACATCGGGTAAATTAAAATCGGTGTATTTCCCCCCCCCCCCCAAAGCTCTATCCCCACTCTCAAAAAGGAATTGATCAGTTTTACTTACCCTCAAACTTTGAAATCTAAGAAGCCAGGATCCAGTCATTCAGTGTATCTTTTACCCCTTTTTCTCTCCAATTGGTAGTTACAGTCTTGTCTCATCGCTGCAACTCCCGTACGGACTCGGGAGAGGCGAAGGTCGAGAGCCGTGCGTCCTCCGAAACGAGACCCAACTAAGCCGCACTGCTTCTTGACACAATGCCCGCTTAACCCGGAAGCCAGCCACACCAATGTGTCGGAGGAAACACCGTACGCCTGGCGACAGTATCAGCGTGAACTGCGCCCAGCCCGCCACAGGAGCGGCTAGTGCGCGATGGGACAAGGACATCCCTGCCGGCCAAACCCTCCCCTAACCCAGACGACGCTGGGCCAATTGTGCGCCGCACCATGGGTCTACCGGTCGCGGCCGGCTGCGACAGAGCCTGGACTCAAACCAGGATTACAGATACTTGCAAGTGTTCTGGTGGACTTCACACGCTGGTGGCAGGAGAATGAACCCACTGGCTGGGTCAACTATCCATAGGTAATAACCCAGCACCAACAACCCAACCCTGCTGCATTTACAGATAATAACCCAACTATAGACCCAATGCCTGCAACCCAGCAGTTGGGTCATCCAAACAAACCAACATTTTTGTGAGCGTAACTTACATCTCAAAGCCATGCATGCAGGAGGGCTCCCGAGTGGCACAGTGGTCTAAGGCACTGTATCTCAGGGCTAGTGGCATCACTACAGACCCTGATTTTGATTCCAGGCTGTATCACAACCGGACGTGATTGGGAGACCCATAGGGCGGCGCACAATTGTCCCAGCGGCTTGGCCGGTGTTGGCCATCATTGTAAATAAGAATAATATACACAATATAGTTTGCAGCAAATTTTCCACAAACTTGTGGGAAGTTTGCAGCAATAAATTCATTTTTGTAAGGGTATATAGTGCACTACTTTTTACCAGAGGATTGTTAGAGTTACAAACTAGTAAAAGCTGAGACTCTCACGAACACACACCTCTAACATGTTTTTCTCCATTGTGATTACAAGCTACACAAGAGTAATTAGAAGGTAAGGGGTCCTTCTACATAGAAGATACTAGGAAATCGCAGGACATAGTGTCTATGATACTGTAATAAGTTCACATAGTTGCTGTCACAAACGTCAAACTCTACACCGTTGTCACTGACTAGTTGGATATTAATTTTCCACTGAGCAAACAATTTCTGTACTTACAGCATTCATATAAAAAAAAATTGCTTTTGTGGACCGTATTTTATTAATTGACATTTGTAACTGTTTACGTCAAACTGTTTTGTGTTCTACTTGTAGCCCTGGTTGTCCTGAACATAAGGTTGGTAAAATATATGATTGTGAGGCTAAATATAAGGGTTGGATTAATGGAAAGAACATTTTTGCTGGGATCTTGGGACTGATAGGGTTAAGCTATACTAAAGCTACCCTTAAGATAAACATAGTTGGGGGCCTCCCGAGTGGCGCAGCGGTCTAAGGCACTGCATCGCAGCACTTTTTTTATTTATTGAATTTTTTTATTTTTTATTTCACCTTTATTTAACCAGGTTGGCTAGTTGAGAACAAGTTCTCATTTACAACTGTGACCTGGCCAAGATAAAGCAAAGCAGTGTGACCCAGACAACAACACAGAGTTACACATGGAATAAACAAGCGTACAGTCAATAACACAATAGAAAAAAAAGAAAGTCTATATACAGTGTGTGTAAATGGCGTGAGGGAGTAAGGCAATAAATAGGCCATAGTAGTGAAGTAATTACAATTTAGCAGATTAACACTGGAGCGATAGATGAGCAAATGATAATGTGCAATTAGTGGCGTACAAAAAAAGGAGAAAGTATGGGGATGAGGTAGGTAGATTTGGTGGGCTATTTACAGATGGACTATGTACAGCTGCAGCGATCGGTTAGCTGCTCAGATAGCTGATGTTAATAGTTAGTAAGGGAAATATAAGTCTCCAGCTTCAGCGATTTTTGCAATTCGTTCAAGTCACTGGTAGCTGAGAACTGGAAGGAAAGGTGGCCAAATGAGGTGTTGGCTTTGGGGATGACCAGTGAGATATACCTGCTGGAACTCGTGCTACGGGTGGGTGTAGTTACCGTGACCAGTGAGCTGAGATAAGGCGGAGCTTTACCTAGCATAGACTTATAGATGACCTGAAGCCAGTGGCTCTGGCTACGAATATGTAGCGAGGGCCAGCCGACCAGAGCATACAGGTCGCAGTGGTGGGTGGTATAAGGGGCTTTGGTAGAAAAACGGATGGCACTGTGATAGACTGTATCCAGTTTGCTGAGTAGACTATTGGAAGCCATTTTGTAGATGACATCGCCAAAGTCGAGGATCGGTAGTTTGGTATGTTTGTATGTTTGGGTAAGTTTGAGGCTTCACTACAGACCCGGGTTCGATCCCAGGCTTTGTCACAGCCAGCGGTGACCAGGAGACCCATGAATCAGCCCAGGTTAGGGGAGGGTTTTGCCAGCTGGGATTTCCTTGTCCCACTTGTGCTCTTGCAACTCCTTGTGGTAGGCCGGGTATTAACAAGCTGACCTCAGTCACCAGCTGGATGGTGTTTCCGACACATATGGTTCTCGACCTTCGCCTCTCCCAAGTCAGTAGGGGAGTTGCAGAGATGGGACAAGACAGTAAATAAAAAATAACATAGTTTCTTAACTAAAGTTATGTTGAAAAATTTATATTATCATCTGAAAATCTGAAATGTCATAGACTACAAATTGCAAGTCACTTTGGGGTCATGTTTTAAAATGTGTAATCTATCATATTAAACACAAAAACGATGTTTCAAGTGAGAATTATGCAGGTCTAAATGATGACAAAGATAGACAATTATTTCGTATAATCCCCGAGCTGACAAAGTAAAAAAAACTGTCGTTCTGCCCCTGAACAAGGCAGTTAACCCACTGTTCCTAGGCCGTCACTGTAAATAAGAATTTGTTCATAACTGACTTGCCTGGTTAAATAAATAAAATCAGCTTCTTGATATGCCACACCTGTCTGGTGGATGGACTATCTTGGCGAAGGAGAAATGCTCACTATCAGGGATGTAAACAAATGTGTCCACAAACTTTGAGAGAAGTAAGCCTTTTTTGTGGGTATGGAACATTTCAGGGATTTTTTTTTTCAGCTCATGAGACCAACACTTTCCATGTTGCGTTTATATTTTTGTTCAGCGTAGTTAAATTACTAGTTGAACTACGTACATGTAGTTCACTACTCACTGGCTATTTGGGATACACCCTAAGAGTTCAACGATTTATTAATGGCCAAGTCAACTCTTTCCTGTTATCACTTGTAATGAACAGAAATGTGACCGATAATCAACCCTGGTTCCAACACAAAGATTTCAGCGGAAGGGATCATTTGTATGTGGGGGGGGGAACAATCAGAGTTCAATAGACTTTATGTCTCTTTAGCTGATAAAATGCACAAGGCAGAAGCAAGTCAGCCAGAAAAAGGTGGAAAGGAGGGAGCCATTTGCAGAGTTGACAGATTCCAGTCATCATGAATGACTTTAGCATACCTGAGAGCAGCTCTGTTCTAGTTCTGTATTCCCTCTGAGAGCTGCTCTGTTCTAGTTCTGTAGTCCCTCTGAGAGCTGCTCTGTTTCTAGTTCTGTAGTCCCTCTGAGAGCTGCTCTGTTCTAGTTCTGTATTTCCTCTGTATTCCCTCTGAGAGCTGCTCTGTTCTAGTTATGTATTCCCTCTGTATTCCCTCTGAGAGCTGCTCTGTTCTAGTTCTGTATTCCCTCTGAGAGCTGCTCTGTTCTAGTTCTGTATTCCCTCTGAGAGCTGCTCTGTTCTAGTTATGTATTCCCTCTGTATTCCCTCTGAGAGCTGCTCTGTTCTAGTTCTGTATTCCCTCTGAGAGCTGCTCTGTTCTAGTTCTGTATTCCCTCTGAGAGCTGCTCTGTTCTAGTTCTGTAGTCCCTCTGAGAGCTGCTCTGTTTCTAGTTCTGTAGTCCCTCTGAGAGCTGCTCTGTTCTAGTTCTGTATTTCCTCTGTATTCCCTCTGAGAGCTGCTCTGTTCTAGTTATGTATTCCCTCTGTATTCCCTCTGAGAGCTGCTCTGTTCTAGTTCTGTATTCCCTCTGAGAGCTGCTCTGTTCTAGTTCTGTATTCCCTCTGAGAGCTGCTCTGTTCTAGTTCTGTATTCCCTCTGTATTCCCTCTGAGAGCTGCTCTGTTCTAGTTATGTATTCCCTCTGAGAGCTGCTCTGTTCTAGTTCTGTATTCCCTCTGAAAGCTGCTCTGTTCTAGTTCTGTATTCCCTCTGAGAGCTGCTCTGTTTCTAGTTCTGTATTCCCTCTGTATTCCCTCTGAGAGCTGCTCTGTTTCTAGTTCTGTACATCCTCTGAGAGCTGCTCTGTTCTAGTTATGTATTCCCTCTGTATTCCCTCTGAGAGCTGCTCTGTTCTAGTTATGTATTCCCTCAGAGCTGCTCTGTTCTAGTTATGTATTCCCGCTGAGAGCTGCTCTGTTCTAGTTCTGTATTCCCGCTGAGAGCTGCTCTGTTTCTAGTTCTGTATTCCCGCTGAGAGCTGCTCTGTTTCTAGTTCTGTATTCCCTCTGAGAGCTGCTCTGTTCTAGTTCTGTATTCCCTCTGAGAGCTGCTCTGTTCTAGTTCTGTATTCCCTCTGAGAGCTGCTCTGTTCAAGTTCTGTATTCCCTCTGAGAGCTGCTCTGTTATAGTTCTGTATTCCCTCTGAGAGCTGCTCTGTTCTAGTTCTGTATTCACTCTGAGAGCTGCTCTGTTCTAGTTCTGTATTCCCTCTGAGAGCTGCTCTGTTCTAGTTATGTATTCCCTCTGTATTCCCTCTGAGAGCAGCTCTGTTCTAGTTCTGTATTCCCTCTGAGAGCTGCTCTGTTCTAGTTCTGTATTCCCTCTGAGAGCTGCTCTGTTCTAGTTCTGTATTCCCTCTGAGAGCTGCTCTGTTCTAGTTCTGTATTCCCTCTGAGAGCTGCTCTGTTCTAGTTCTGTATTCCCTCTGAGAGCTGCTCTGTTCTAGTTCTGTATTCCCTCTGAGAGCTGCTCTGTTCTAGTTCTGTATTCCCTCTGAGAGCTGCTCTGTTTCTAGTTCTGTATTCCCTCTGAGAGCTGCTCTGTTCTAGTTATGTATTCCCTCTGTATTCCCTCTGAGAGCTGCTCTGTTCTAGTTATGTATTCCCTCTGAGAGCTGCTCTGTTCTAGTTCTGTATTCCCTCTGAGAGCTGCTCTGTTTCTAGTTCTGTATTCCCTCTGTATTCCCTCTGAGAGCTGCTCTGTTTCTATTTCTGTACATCCTCTGAGAGCTGCTCTGTTCTAGTTATGTATTCCCTCTGAGAGCTGCTCTGTTCTAGTTCTGTATTCCCTCTGAGAGCTGCTCTGTTTCTAGTTATGTATTCCCTCTGTATTCCCTCTGAGAGCTGCTCTGTTTCTAGTTCTGTACATCCTCTGAGAGCTGCTCTGTTCTAGTTCTGTATTCCCTCTGAGAGCTGCTCTGTTCTAGTTCTGTGTTCCCTCTGAGAGCTGCTCTGTTTCTAGTTCTGTATTCCCTCTGAGAGCTGCTCTGTTCTAGTTCTGTATTCCCTCTGAGAGCTACTCTGTTCTAGTTATGTATTCCCTCTGAGAGCTGCTCTGTTCTAGTTCTGTATTCCCTCTGTATTCCCTCTGAGAGCTGCTCTGTTCTAGTTATGTATTCCCTCTGAGAGCTCCTCTGTTCTAGTTCTGTATTCCCTCTGAGAGCTGCTCTGTTTCTAGTTCTGTATTCCCTCTGAGAGCTGATCTGTTTCTAGTTCTGTACATCCTCTGAGAGCTGCTCTGTTCTAGTTATGTATTCCCTCTGTATTCCCTCTGAGAGCTGCTCTGTTCTAGTTATGTATTCCCTCTGAGAGCTGCTCTGTTCTAGTTCTGTAATCCCTCTGAGAGCTGCTCTGTTTCTAGTTCTGTATTCCCTCTGTATTCCCTCTGAGAGCTGCTCTGTTCTAGTTCTGTATTCCCGCTGAGAGCTGCTCTGTTTCTAGTTCTGTATTCCCTCTGAGAGCTGCTCTGTTTCTAGTTCTGTACATCCTCTGAGAGCTGCTCTGTTCTAGTTATGTATTCCCTCTGAGAGCTGCTCTGTTCTAGTTATGTATTCCCTCTGTACATCCTCTGAGAGCTGCTCTGTTCTAGTTATGTATTCCCTCTGAGAGCTGCTCTGTTTCTAGTTCTGTATTCCCTCTGAGAGCTGCTCTGTTTCTAGTTCTGTATTCCCTCTGTATTCCCTCTGAGAGCTGCTCTGTTTCTAGTTCTGTATTCCCTCTGTACATCCTCTGAGAGCTGCTCTGTTCTAGTTATGTATTCCCTCTGTACATCCTCTGAGAGCTGCTCTGTTCTAGTTCTGTACGTCCTCTGAGAGCTGCTCTGTTCTAGTTCTGTATTCCCTCTGAGAGCTGCTCTGTTTCTAGTTCTGTATTCCCTCTGAGAGCTGCTCTGTTTCTAGTTCTGTACATCCTCTGAGAGCTGTTCTGTTCTAGTTCTGTATTCCCTCTGAGAGCTGCTCTGTTTCTAGTTCTGTATTCCCTCTGAGAGCTGCTCTGTTTCTAGTTCTGTATTCCCTCTGAGAGCTGCTCTGTTCTAGTTATGTATTCCCTCTGTATTCCCTCTGAGAGCTGCTCTGTTCTAGTTATGTATTCCCTCTGAGAGCTGCTCTGTTTCTAGTTCTGTATTCCCTCTGAGAGCTGCTCTGTTCTAGTTCTGTATTCCCTCTGAGAGCTGCTCTGTTCTAGTTCTGTATTCCCTCTGAGAGCTGCTCTGTTTCTAGTTCTGTATTCCCTCTGAGAGCTGCTCTGTTTCTAGTTCTGTATTCCCTCTGAGAGCTGCTCTGTTTCTAGTTCTGTATTCCCTCTGAGAGCTGCTCTGTTCTAGTTCTGTATTCCCTCTGAGAGCTGCTCTGTTTCTAGTTCTGTATTCCCTCTGAGAGCTGCTCTGTTTCTAGTTATGTATTCCCTCTGAGAGCTGCTCTGTTCTAGTTATGTATTCCCTCTGAGAGCTGCTCTGTTTCTAGTTCTGTATTCCCTCTGAGAGCTGCTCTGTTCTAGTTCTGTATTCCCTCTGAGAGCTGCTCTGTTCTAGTTCTGTATTCCCTCTGAGAGCTGCTCTGTTCTAGTTCTGTATTCCCTCTGAGAGCTGCTCTGTTCTAGTTCTGTATTCCCTCTGAGAGCTGCTCTGTTTCTAGTTCTATACATCCTCAGAGCTGCTCTGTTCTAGTTCTGTACGTCCTCTGAGAGCAGCTCTGTTCTAGTTCTGTATTCCCTCTGATAGCTGCTCTGTTTCTAGTTCTATACATCCTCAGAGCTGCTCTGTTCTAGTTCTGTACGTCCTCTGAGAGCTGTTCTGTTCTAGTTCTGTACGTCCTCTGAGAGCTGCTCTGTTCTAGTTCTGTATTCCCTCTGAGAGCTGCTCTGTTCTAGTTATGTATTCCCTCTGAGAGCTGCTCTGTTTCTAGTTCTGTATTCCCTCTGAGAGCTGTTCTGTTCTAGTTCTGTACGTCCTCTGAGAGCTGCTCTGTTTCTAGTTCTGTACATCCTCTGAGAGCTGCTCTTTTTCTAGTTCTGTATTCCCTCTGAGAGCTGCTCTGTTTCTAGTTCTGTATTCCCTCTGAGAGCTGCTCTGTTTCTAGTTCTGTATTCCCTCTGAGAGCTGCTCTGTTTCTAGTTCTGTATTCCCTCTGAGAGCTGCTCTGTTTCTAGTTCTGTATGTCCTCTGAGAGCAGCTCTGTTCTCAGAGCCCTCTGTGACCTAGTGGGGATGATGAATCAGGGTTTATAGGCCTCCATGAGGCCAGAGAGACCAATCTGGGAGATCGGCTGTTAAAATAAGACATAGCATGACCAGACTGCTTTAACTAGCTCCCAGGCTCCCAGGCATATGGCCTGGGCCTCAACCACAGACCAGACTGCACATTAGTGTCCCCCAAACACCCACACATGCGTCCTGTGATGAGGCCAGTTGATTTCCAGAGTAATAGTCAGGCCTCTGTCTACGTCTCATAATTATGTTCAATGAATTTGCTCATGGTGTACCTTTCCTTTTCAGTTCTTTCTTCTAAAAGTTAGAAAATAATTTTCTAGACAGACCTATGAATCAATTGAATTTTCCTAAATTGTTAATCAGTATGTCCTTTCCCAGAATATCCTCTTTGTATCAAACTAAAAAAAATGAATAAATAGATCTACATAATTAAATTAATCAACATCCTATCTGTAGTGGCAGGGACATAAATCTGACACCTTATTGTTCATCTATTGTCTACAGCTGACGAGCTGGTCTCTTTGATGTGAAGTTCAATTCATCATTAAAGCCCCTGAATACAAGACCGCTTCCCTCTCCGCACCTCTCCTAAGACAATATAAACAACACAACAACTAACAAAAAAAAGAATTTAACAAAAGGAATTAGTTCTAATAGAACTGGAAAATGGTTGATACGTTTCATATCTGCACCTCTAGTCTATAATACAGCATTTTATAATGAGGTAGCAGATGTAATCTAAGCACAATGTCACTGTCTAACTGCCAGTACTAGCTCATTTCAATGGGTTTATCCATATAGTGCCTTCAGAAAGTTTTCATGCCCCCTTGACTTATTCCACATTCTGTGTTGCAGCCTGAATTTAAAACGTATTATATAGATTTTTTTCTCACCCAATATACACACATAATGACAAAGTGAAAACATGTTTTTTTTTGTTTTTGTTTTTTACATTTTAAGAAATGTATTGAAAATTAAATAGATAAATATCTAATTCACACACCTCAGTCAATACTTTTTAGAAGCAACTTTGGCATTGATTACAGCTGTCAATCTTTCTGGGTAAGACTTTAAGAGCTTTCCTCACCTGGATTGTGCAACATTTGCCCATTATTCTTCTCAAAATTCTTCAACCTCTGTCAAATTGGTTATTGATCATTGCTAGACAACTATTTTCAGGTATTGCCATAGATGTTCAAGTAGAAGTCAAAACTGTAACTTAGTTCCATTCCGTTTTCTTTTTTATCCTGGAAAAACTCCCCAGTCCTTAACAATTACAAGCATACCCATAACATGATGCAGCCACCACTATGATTGAAAATATAGAGTGGTACTCAGTAATGTGTTTGCTTTGCCACATTTGAAGTATTCTGTACAGGCTTCCTTTTTTCCCTCTGTCAATGAAGTTAGTTTTGTGGAGTAACTGCAATGTTGTTGATCCACCCTCAGTTTTCTCATATCACAGCCATTGAACTCTGTGACTGTTTTAAAGTCACCCTATGCCTCATGGTGAAATCCTGAGCGGTTTTCTTCCTGAGTTAGGAAGTACGCCTGTATCTTTGTAGTGACTGAGTGTTTTGAAACACCACCACCCAAAGAGTAATTATTAACTTCACCATGCTGAAAGGCATACTCAATGTCAGTTTTTTTGTGTTTTTTTACCTATCTATCAATAGGTGCCCTTCTTTGTGAGGCATTGGGGGGGAAACCTAGCTGGTCTTTGTGGTTGAATCTGTGTTTGAAATTCACTGCTCGACTGAGAGACCTTATAGATAATTGTATGTGTGGGGTACAGAGATGAGGTAGTCGTTCAAAGAAATCATGTTTAACACTATTTTTGCACATTGAGTTCATGCAACTTATTATGTGACTTGTTAATAAGACATTTTTACTCCTCAACGTATTTAGGTTTACCATAACAAAAGGGGTTGAATACTTTTTTGACTCAAGACATCTCAGCTTTTCAATGTTTATTATTTCGTAACAATTTTCTAAAACATATTTCCACTTTGACATTATGGGGTATTTTTTGTGTAGGCCATTGACAACAAAAAAAACGAATTTAATCCATTTGAAATTCAGGCTATGTCAAGAACAAAATGTGGATAAAGTCAAGGGATGTCAATACTTTCCAATTATGGTCTCGTTTAATACACTATTTTATTCAGTGGACTTAAGTAGGCATTTAACATAGTCCCCGTGACATGATTGATTGGGGAATTTCTTACTGAATATATGCCGTTGATTGCTGTGATGTCAGTGATTTATCACAGCATTCTCAGATGGCGTAGGCCATCTCCAAAATGGTACCCTATTCTCTACTGTGTGCATAGGGTTGTGGTCAAAAGTAGTGAACGATGTAGGGAATAGGGTGCTATTTCTGATGCACAGTTGTCCCAAACAGGAACTGAAACAATAAATGCAGGTTCCCTACACCAAAATGTTGTTGTGGATGGATCATTGCACTTGATGGGATCATTAAAAAATAAAAATAAAAATGGGACATCAGGGTATTTTGGCTAGTGTTGAGGCTGTATATTTATTATCTATTCACGCTACAACTTAGAACAATAAAAAAAAAAGTGTTTTGCTACACTACATGCATTGACTTCAAGTACCGGCCTCTTCAAGACCAGGGTCAAGTCAATTGGTCATTCTTTTTCAACTGACACAAGTATAGTAAAAAAGTCATGATAAGTCACAGCGGGTCACGATTTCCTGTTTTCCAGAAGCTCATATTGTTCAACTGTTGTCAAGAGAACATATCGCTTAGACCATTTTGGGAGAAGCTATAGTGCCCTTCCCTGTATGTGCTTTTGTAGTTCACTCTCTTGGTTTGGAGTTGTTACTGGCTGGCTTTATCTGAGAGCTTCTTGATTCTGTAAAAGCCACTCTAACTTGGCTTATTTGTCATGTTGCCTTAACAACAGGTCTGTTGTGGATGTTACTTAGCCATTAAAAGTAACTGGCGCACTAATGAACTAACAGCCATTTTTTTTTAGGTTTTCAGCTTGCTTTTTTAACCCCCCCCCCCCCCCCCCCCCCATTAAGTCTAATAGAGTAGATATTTTGATAGATGTTCTGAAGTAATTTGTTGTAAATATTGTTGTTAGGACTGTGCTTCCTGGCAAACACAGAACAAAACCATTTCCATGTATGAGTTGAACTCATACAGCACAGCCTGAGGCCCCTGATTACCATATGTACGACATATTCATCGATAGCTAGATATGTACATAAACAAGTCAACATCTTTAAAATAGCAAATTATACACACATTTATACAAAAATATATATATAAATATATTTTTTTAACTCACTATTTCTAAGAAAATATTCTTGGGGACATTTCGTACATGTCAAAACAGGTCATATCTCCATCCAGATAACAGCGTTTTGGTATTTTCCTGGAGCATTTTAAATTGAAGTGCTTTTCTCCTCACTAAATGTCACTGACAGCTTTTGACAAGAAAACTTAAGTTAGCAGCATCCAACCTGTCAGCCTTTATTTGTAAACAGCTTGCATTTTCCTCTCAGATAAAAAGGGGGGGGGGAAGGAGGTGAATTTTGACAGCAGGGAAGGTTTTTCTCTACAAACACCAACCCATGCATACGTAATAGGTCATTTGTAACAAACGGTATGGCACTTGTTTTTGTATTCCTTTTTCTGAGAAGCAGTACATTTCTGGTGTGCCAAGGTTATTTATGCAGTTTCAGCTGTTGTATTACATACCCAATAACCCATAGTTCACCCAAACTACTGCACATTTCTGCCAAAGCTCCACTTAAGTTAAAAGTGCAAACTAAATCTACGTAGCCTAGATAGTGGGATTTGGTCAGCGAGGAATACTTATGTTTAAGTGGAGTCAAAGTTCCCTCACTACTTCTGTCTCGTGATGAATTAGGTTTTGGATTGTAGGAGTTGAACTTGGATGATCTTGGTCATAGCAATATTGGTTCATTGGCTACATCGAGCCGTACTTGTGTTATATTGTGATCCATGGGATATTGAGTGAGGAGTTTGCTGTCCTGCTTGGTAACAGGGTAACAGCACTAGGCCTAGCCTGCATTGCTGCCTGCATGTGGAATCCTGTAGCTCAGAGGTTGGTCCTAAATGCCCTATAGTGGACTACTTTTGACCATAGGACTCTGGTCCAAAGTTGGTCCTAAATGCCCTATAGTGGACTACTTTTTGACCATAGGACTCTGGTCCAAAGTTGGTCCTAAATGCCCTATAGTGGACTACTTTTGACCATAGGACTCTGGTCCAAAGTTGGTCCTAAATGCCCTATAGTGGACTACTTTTGACCATAGGACTCTGGTCCAAAGTTGGTCCTAAATGCCCTATAGTGGACTACTTTTGACCATAGGACTCTGGTCCAAAGTAGTCCACTATAAAGGGAAGAAAATGCCATTTGGTACGCAGACAGAGTCTCAAGATTTTATCTGCAGGTTTAAGTCATCAGCAGAATGAAATCCTCGGGGAGAGCTGGGGAGATCAAGGGCAGGTGTAACAAGACGGATGACTTTTCACCTCTGTACCTGCTCTGTGACCACGCTACAGTATCGCTGTCTCCGACCCGGGGCGTAAGACTTCCCCAACTAGATCAATTTGATGATGTATAGCTGTCTGTTTGAAAGCCTGCAGAGCTTTCAGTTCAATATTAGTGTGAATAATGTATCTCAACGTCAGTCCCAAATGGGACCATATACCCTACGTGATGCACTCTTTTTAGTCAAAATAGGGAATGGTGTGGCATTTGGGAAGCACAACAGCAATCCATTGTGTGGACTAATACTGTGGTTGACACTATTTTTATAAGGAAGTATTATGTATTCAAAAGTGATATACAGTACAGTAATCCCTCGTTTATCGCGGGGGTTACGTTCCGAAAATGACCCGCGATAAGTGAAATCCGCGAAATAGAAAACTTCTTTTTTTTTTTACAATTAGCAACTATTACATGTATACAAATACAGTGACTCACGTGTAGGCCGTTTCGTCGACATTATGGGTTTAGGAGATGTTCGAAATTACAAGATAATTTGGCCAACTTAATGTAAATTTGCCAAGCTGTTTTATGTATGTACACATAACTGCACGAGACGACAAAATGATAGCACAATTCGTAGCATGTTTTGATACAAGAAGCGGGAGTGAGTTTTTAGCGAATCAGAATGCAGAGCACAATGCACCAAAAAAATAAATAAAATGCATTATGAAAATCCGCGAAATAGCGAATCCGCGATAAGTGAACCGCGAAGTGGCGAGGGATCACTGTACACCTGAAACCTTTTATTTTTTTTTGTTTTTTGAATATTTTGGCCATGCTATTCACAATGAGACCAATTATTCTACATTCCGACACGTGCATTGCAGTCCAGTTGGACTGGTGCAACTCACGTCATCTGCAGAACCTACGATCCACCCTAAATACTAAGATGGTTATCTTTGAATGCATGCCTGCCTGCTTTCCTTTAAAACATAGCTTTTTAAAAAGAAAAAAGATTTCCATCTGTGTGAGGAGCCACCATAATTCTGTTACAGAACGTGGTACTGCCCCCTCATTTCCAGGTAGGTGTCTGTAAATGATCACCTTTTGAATGAGTGAATGCTACTGTAGCAGATGGCAAGCCTTTAAGGTCCAGAGCACATAGTGGACACTGAATTACAGTCCAGAGGGAGACTAGATGCCTGATAACCTTCAAACGTTGGTTCCATCTGGTGAATCCTAAGCAAGGACAGTGCAATCAAACATGCAACGTACGCTGGCTAGCCGTTGGGTGACATCTTGCCTTTGCAAACCTGATCCAGAATTACACAAAGGAATTTTTACAAATGATTTTAGGGCAAGATATGTTGCCTTATCCATTTATTACGCTCTGTTTTGTTGGGAGGTAGCGGCCACACCACCAGAAGCAATCATGTACTTGAAATATGAATTAATCTAATTCATTAAATAATTCATTATTCATACCTTCTATGTTATTAGTTGTCATGGGTGAGAGACTGTGGTGAAGCATTACTTGCCTTCATGCCCTCTGTATGCAATGTTACATTATGTCATTACTGTATTATTCAAAACCAATTGTAGATAGGCCTACATCATGATTAGTATAACTGGCACCTTAAGGCCTAATCATAACTTTATTTTTTTTTATTTAACCTTTATTTAACTAGGCAAGTCAGTTAAGAACAAATTCTTATTTACAATGACGGCCTAGGAACAGTGGGTTAACTGCCTTGTTCGAGGGCAGACATCCAATTAACATGAATGCTCATGAATGTTGTGAGAGTGGACTTCAACCATGGGTTCATAATGCACATATTATGTACATACTGTATATGTGTTGGACTTTGAAGTAAGCCATTATTACCCTACGAAAATTACAATATTTCCTATCACAGCTGCAAATCCCAATAGAAAGACATCACATTTTGAAGTTCACTTTCCTTGCTTTGTCTAGCCACACTATCGTGAATCTAGCTAAGATGTTTTGTGGGTCAGAGTGCAGTGATTCATTGCACAAACATTGAGCCCACGTTCAGCGCATGCAGTTACCCATACCTGCAAACATTTGCAAGTAAGTTTCTCACACTGGCTTAAGCTGGGTCCTGCCCGGGCAAGTCCAACGGGGTTGCCTAGCAACACGTGCCTCAGAGGGAGGCAACAGAACGTTTCTAAACCCGGAGGTGCAACATGACAAGACTTCCGGGGAAGTTTTGCGAAAACAGACCAAGCAGGCCGGAGTTTGGGGATTGAGAAATCAATGATAGAAGTGGAAAATTCTTCCTGAGTTGTTCATTTTCCTCGAAATCTAAAAGCACACCCCAGATTTGAGCCTATGTCTTAATTAAGTAGTTGAACATGTTATCACTCCAACCTCGTGAAAGTGACTGACATGTTTTCATTTTCGTCAAAAATAAATCGAAGGAGTGCCTTTGATATGATGACATGCACGTGCACAGCTCGGCGCGGAGCAACCGTTAGACCCCATGACGTGTTTCTGTGCATGAGCTTAGCTAGCCAACGTCGCCATGACATCGCCTACAAGCCTGATCGGGGATTTCTATTGGAGAAGCAGTTTCTACCCATCTTCATACTGTACTGTCTTTGGAGGCAACGTCTGCATAGCGCAACAAATTCCCATGATTCAATGCTTGGTTCAGACTGAACAGCTAGCGCATCGGCTAAAATTACTTTTAAAAATATAGATATATATTCAGCTAATAGGGAGAAGTATCTAACAAAACAACTTCATTATTAAATGATTTACATTTAATAAACATATAAAATACACGTGGGTACATTTATGGACAACATTCCCGACTTACTCAAATGTTAAGCCCAAAATAAATAGGCTTTAAATGGCAGACTAAGTTATTGTGAGAAGACACATACACAAAGACAGACCATTATCTCTATAAAGCAAAGTGGTTTATCATTTTTCCCTACATTCACTAGGAATCAAAACAAGGTTGTTACCACAATAGGGACTATCTAATTCCTATTGTTGTACATCAAGGGAGTGTTATCCAAAATACATAGAAAGACAAGATGCTGTGTCCAATTGCAGCCGCTGTTCCATTCTCTCTCTCTCTTGCTGTGTATAATCTAGCCCCCCATTCAAGCCCATGTAAATCACTACATACTCACAAACAGTGTTCTTCATGAATACAATGCAGTGCTGTGATTATACAACAGGCATTGGCAGTAGGAAGCTAGAGCCGCCATATAAATAAACGGTATAGATACTGTTTGGCTAGTGCTACCCATAGTATTGTAGACAAGTCTCATCCACCTACTCTACAGCCACCACCAAAAATAAAGTCTCAACATTATTTGGTAAGACATATTTGTTTGGAAAATGTGTTGGTCTTTCTATGGTGATTAACAGTTACCATACGATGGCTCTCCAGAAAAACATCTGTTTCCACTTATGTAATGGCTGTGAGATGTCAGTTCATATTGATGCTGGTGGAGATGTCACAAGGCATTAATCCAACCCAGTCTGTGGGCCATGCAGTCTGTCAACTTCTTTAGTGGGCTACATCTGAGGCTAGACGAACGGAGGACAATACAGTTCAAATGGACTTCACGCCTTCACAGCCTTGATACAGTACATTTTAAAACACCTCATATTGTCCTTCACAGCCTTAGTACAGTACATTTTAAAACACCTCAGACTGTCCTTCACAGCCTTAATACAGTACATTTTAAAATACCTCAGATTGTCCTTCACAGCCTTAGTACAGTACATTTTAAAATACCTCAGATTGTCCTTCACAGCCTTAATATAGTACATTATAAAACACCTCATATTGTCCTATGAGGCTAGTCTTGCGCTATATGAGCCTTTGACAGTGAAGTTATTTTCTGTTTATTTGTTAGAACAACAGGTAGTTGTTGCCAGTTTCAAAACTCTTTCATATCTTCTTGCTTTCATATTTGGAGGCATGTTATACAACATCTTTCATTTCTTACAAAACACAAATCATCTATTTTACGGGAAGGGAAGCATCCCAAATGGCATCCTTTTATCTACATAGTGCACTACTTTTGACCAGAGTCCTATGGGCAGAGAGATAGCATCCCTACAGGCCCTGGTCAACAGTAGTGCACTATGTAGAAATGAGGGTGCAGGTTGGGACACAGACAAGGTTCTAAAGTATGTTGCATAACTGTCTGGAATGTCTAAACTGTCACTATTCAGATCCTTGTGCCTTTGTGGCCATTGTCACACAGAACTGCCTTTACAGACAAGAGTACTGTACATCGCAAGGCTACACTGCAACTTGAGTGATGACTTGAGCAACTGTTTTACTACGGCAAGAGACTGATAGAGACATGAATTTTGGAGAGAGGGGAGATTATTATGCCCTCTACTGGCTGAGTTATGGATATGAGTTACTTTTGCTCTTCAGTAAAAGACTCCCTATTGTCAAGGTTATAACCAAGAGCATAATTGGGTTTTTACATGCATGCAAATTATGCATTTTAAAACATTCATACAAAATATAGGTGAAATAGTATAGAGCATTTAAAACCAACATAAGGGAAGACTATTACCTAAAGAAGATCATTTTATGGGGTGGCAGGTTGCCTAGTGGTTAGACCGTTTGGCCAGGTAAAAATCTGTCATTATGCACCTGAACAAGACAGTTAACCCACTGTTCCCCAGTCGGCTGTCATTGTAAATAAGTATTTGATCTTAACTGACTTGCCTAGACAAATAAAGGGGGAAAAAAGTATAATACAGTGAGGGAAAAAAGTATTTGATCCCCTGCTGATTTTGTACGTTTGCCCACTGACAAAGAAATATCATCATGGTAGGTTTATTTGAACAGTGAGAGACAGAATAACAACAAAAATATCCAGAAAAATGCATGTCAAAAATTTTATAAATTGATTTGCATTTTAATGAGGGAAATAAGTATTTGACCCCTTCTCAATCAAAAAGATTTCTGGCTCCCAGGTGTCTTTCATACAGGTAACGAACGGAGATTAGGAGCACACTCTTAAAGGGAGTGCTCCTAATCTCAGTTTCTTACCTGTATAAAAGATACCTGTCCACAGAAGCAATCAATCAATCAGATTCCAAACTCTCCACCATGGCCAAGACCAAAGAGCTCTCCAAGGATGTCAGGGACAAGATTGTAGACCTACACAAGGCTGGAATGGGCTACAAGACCATCGCCAAGCAGCTTGGTGAGAAGGTGACAACAGTTTCTGTGATTATTCGCAAATGGAAGAAACACAAAAGAACTGTCAATCTCCCTCAGCCTGGGGCTCCATGCAAGATCTCACCTCGTGGAGTTGCAATGATCATGAGAACGGTGAGGAATCAGCCCAGAACTACACAGGAGGATCTTGTCAATGATCTCAAGGCAGCTGGGACCATAGTCATCAAGAAAACAATTGGTAACACACTATGCCGTGAAGGACTGAAATCCTGCAGCGCCCGCAAGGTCCCCCTGCTCAAGAAAGCACATATACATGCCCGTCTGAAGTTTGCCAATGAACATCTGAATGATTCAGAGGACAACTGGGTGAACGTGTTGTGGTCAGATGAGACCAAAATGGAGTTCTTTGGCATCAACCCAACTTGCCGTGTTTGGAGGAGGAGGAATGCTGCCTATGACCCCAAGAAACCATCCCCACCGTCAAACATGGAGGTGGAAACATTATGCTTTGGGGGTGTTTTTCTGCTAAAGGGACAGGACAACTTCACCGCATCAAAGGGACGATGGACGGAGCCATGTACCGTCAAATCTTGGGTGAAAACCTCCTTCCCTCAGCCAGGGTATTGAAAATGGGTCGTGGATGGGTATTCCAGCATGACAATGACCCAAAACACACGGCCAAGGCAACAAAGGAGTGGCTCAAGAAGAAGCACATTAAGGTCCTGGAGTGGCCTAGCCAGTCTCCAGACCTTAATCCCATAGAAAATCTGTGGAGGGAGCTGAAGGTTCGAGTTGCCAAACGTCAGCCTCGAAACCTTAATGACTTGAAGAAGATCTGCAAAGAGGAGTGGGACAAAATCCCTCCTGAGATGTGTGCAAACCTGGTGGCCAACTACAAGAAACGTCTGACCTCTGTGATTGCCAACAAGGGTTTTGCCACCAAGTACTAAGTCATGTTTTGCAGAGGGGTCAAATACTTATTTCCCTCATTAAAATGCAAATCAATTCATAACATTTTTGACATGCGTTTTTCTGGATTTTTTTGTTGATATTCTGTCTCTCACTGTTCAAATAAACCTACCATTAAAATTATAGACTGATCATTTCTTTGTCAGTGGGCAAACGTACAAAATCAGCAGGGGATCAAATACTTTTTTCCCTCACTGTAAATAAGTAAAACGTGATGTGGTGCTATTAATCACTGATATTATCTTATTGAGGATTGGAAACAAATTAATATTTCAGGCATTGAACCAGTTAATTAAGACATGCAGTTTGGTTCGGCAACGTAATGGCTTTTAAAAACACCTTGAAAGCAATTAAGGCGGTGAATAAAAACACTAAATATTGGGGTGTCAGGTAGCCTAGTGGTAAGAGCATTAGACTAGTAACTGAAAGGTTGCAAGATCAAATCCCTGAGCTGACAAGGTAAAAATCTGTCGTTCTGCCCCTGAACAAGGCAGTTAACCCACTGTTCCTAGGCTGTAATTGAAAATAACAATGTGTTCTTAACTGACTTGCCTATTTAAATGAAGGTTAAAAAATGGCAATAATCAGTCTGTTACTAAGAGCTGCAGTAGACTGTGTCTGCCTATAGAAGGAACTGGTCTGTTACTAAGAGCTGCAGTAGACTGTCTTCCTATAGAAGGAACTGGTCTGTTACTAAGAGCTGCAGTAGACTGTGTCTTCCTATAGAAGGAACTGGTCTGTTACTAAGAGCTGCAGTAGACTGTGTCTTCCTATAGAAGGAACTGGTCTGTTACAAAGAGCTGCAGTAGACTGTCTTCCTATAGAAGGAACTGGTCTGTTACTAAGAGCTGCAGTAGACTGTCTTCCTATAGAAGGAACTGGTCTGTTACTAAGAGCTGCAGTAGACCTAGTCTTCCTATAGAATGAACTGGTCTGTTACTAAGAGCTGCAGTAGACTGTCTTCCTATAGAAGGAACTGGTATGTTACTAAGAGCTGCAGTAGACTGTCTTCCTATAGAAGGAACTGGTCTGTTACTAAGAGCTGCAGTAGACTGTCTTCCTATAGAAGGAACTGGTCTGATACTAAGAGCTGCAGTAGACTGTCTTCCTATAGAAGGAACTGGTCTGTTACTAAGAGCTGCAGTAGACTGTCTTCCTATAGAAGGAACTGGTCTGTTACTAAGAGCTGCAGTAGACTGTAGCTTCCTATAGAAGGAACTGGTCTGTTACTAAGACCTGCAGTAGACTGTGTTTGCCTATAGAAGGAACTGGTCTGTTACTAAGAGCTGCAGTAGACTGTCTTCCTACAGAAGGAACTGGTCTGTTACTAAGAGCTGCAGTAGACTGTGTCTGCCTATAGAAGGAACTGGTCTGTTACTAAGAGCTGCAGTAGACTGTGTCTGCCTATAGAAGGAACTGGTCTGTTACTAAGAGCTGTAGTAGACTGTCTTCCTGTAGAAGGAACTGGTCTGTTACTAAGAGCTGCAGTAGACTGTGTCTTCCTATAGAAGGAACTGGTCTGTTACAAAGAGCTGCAGTAGACTGTCTTCCTATAGAAGGAACTGGTCTGTTACTAAGAGCTGCAGTAGACTGTCTTCCTATAGAAGGAACTGGTCTGTTACTAAGAGCTGCAGTAGACTGTGTCTTCCTATAGAAGGAACGGGTCTGTTACTAAGAGCTGCAGTAGACTGTGTCTTCCTATAGAAGGAACTGGTCTGTTACTAAGAGCTGCAGTAGACTGTCTTCCTATAGAAGGAACTGGTCTGTTACTAAGAGCTGCAGTAGACTGTGTCTTCCTATAGAAGGAACTGGTCTGTTACTAAGAGATGCAGTAGACTGTGTCTTCCTATAGAAGGAACTGGTCTGTTACTAAGAGCTGCAGTAGACTGTGTCTGCCTATAGAAGGAACTGGTCTGTTACTAAGAGCTGCAGTAGACTGTCTTCCTATAGAAGGAACTGGTCTGTTACTAAGAGCTGCAGTAGACTGTCTTCCTATAGAAGGAACTGGTCTGTTACTAAGAGCTGCAGTAGACTGTGTCTTCCTATAGAAGGAACTGGTCTGTTACTAAGAGCTGCAGTAGACTGTCTTCCTATAGAAGGAACTGGTCTGTTACTAAGAGCTGCAGTAGACTGTCTTCCTATAGAAGGAACTGGTCTGTTACTAAGAGCTGCAGTAGACTGTGTCTTCCTATAGAAGGAACTGGTCTGTTACTAAGAGATGCAGTAGACTTTGTCTTCCTATAGAAGGAACTGGTCTGTTACTAAGAGCTGCAGTAGACTGTCTTCCTATAGAAGAAACTGGTCTGTTACTAAGAGCTGCAGTAGACTGTGTCTGCCTATAGAAGGAACTGGTCTGTTACTAAGAGCTGCAGTAGACTGTCTTCCTATAGAAGGAACTGGTCTGTTACTAAGAGCTGCAGTAGACCTAGTCTTCCTATAGAATGAACTGGTCTGTTACTAAGAGCTGCAGTAGACTGTGTCTTCCTATAGAAGGAACTGGTCTGTTACTAAGAGCTGCAGTAGACTGTAGCTTCCTACAATCTTAGGAAAAAAATGATGTCTGGATCAAAATATTGTTCAACGGCTGTACCCATTGGATAACCTTTTGAAGAACCCTTTTTTATTACAGGCAGAACACTTTTGAATTCCATAAAGAACCGAGGGTTTTACAGAGGGTTTTACAATGAACCCCAATAAAGTTTAAACTGGAACCAAATAGGGTTTGTATTTGTATTTGTACTTATTATACAGTTGAAGTCGGAAGTTTACATACACTTAGGTTGGAGTTATTAAAACTATTTTTTCAACTACTCCACAAATTTCTTGTTATCAAACTATAGTTTTGGCAAGTCGGTTAGGACATCTACTTTGTGCATGACACAAGTCATTTTTACAACAATTGTTTACAGACAGATTATTTCACTTATAATTCACTGTAGCACAATTCCAGTGGGTCAGAAGTTTACTTAAAACCTAAGTTGACTAAGCCTTTAAAACCTTTTACGGCTAGGGGTTCCGCTAGTGGAACGTTTTGATAACATCCGGTGAAATGGTAGAGCGCGAAATTCAAAATAATTATTAGAATATTTTACTTTCATATGTGCAATACACCAAATTAAAGCTTAACTTCTTGTTAATCTAGCCACCATGTCAGATTTCAAAAAGGCTTTACGGCGACAGCAAACCATGCTAATATCTGAGGACAGCACCCCATCAAACAAACACAGACAATCATATTTCATCCCAGCAGGCGCGACACAAAACTCAGAAATAACGATATAATTCATGGCTTACCTTTGAAGATCTTCTTCGGTTGGCACTTCAATCTGTCCCATAAACATCATAAATGGTCCTTTTGTTTGATTTACTCCGTCGTTATATCTCCAAAATGTCCATTTATTTGGCGCGTTTGACTCAGAAAAACACCGGTTCCAACTCGCTCAACATGACTACAAAATATCTAATAAGTTACCTGTAATCTTGATCCAAACATTTCAAACAACTTTCCTAATTCAACTTTAGGTATTTAACGTAAATAATCGATAAAATTTAAGAAGGGATAAACTATAGTGGATAAAAAATAAAGTGGAGCGAGCTTTCAGGTCACACGCCCCAACCACAACAGTACACTAGACTCGACCCTCATTCTGAACTGCCCTACTTCTTCACTTCTCAAAGAAAAAACATCAACCAATTTCTAAAGACTGTTGACATCCAGTGGAAGCAATAGGAACTGCAAGCACGTGCCTTAGAAATCTGGATCCACATAGAAACTTATTGAAAACACTGTCACCTCAACAACAACAAAACATCCTGGATGGTTTGCCCTCAGGGTTTCGCCTGCCAAATAAGTTCTGTTATACTCACAGACATAACTTTAGAGTGTTTTCTTTCCAAATCTACCAATTATATGCATATCCTAGCTTCTGGGCCTGAGTAGCAGGCAGTTTACTTTGGGCACACTTTTCATCCGGACATGAAAATACCGCCTCCTAGCCCGAATTAAAAAGCCTTGGAAATTCCAGAAAATGATGGCATGACTTTAGAAGCTTCTGATAGGCTAATTTACATAATTTGAGTCAATTGGCGGTGTACCTGTGAATGTATTTCAAGGCCTACCTTCAAACTCAGTGCCTCTTTGCTTGACATCAAGGGAAAATCAAAAAAAATCAGCCAAGGCCTAAAAAAATCTCGACCTCCACAAGTCTGGTTCATCCTTGGGAGCAATTTCCAAATGCCTGAAGTTACCACGTTCATCTGTACAAACAATAGTACGCAAGTATAAACACCATGGGACCACGCAGCCATCATACCGCTCAGGAAGGAGACACGTTCTGTCTCGTGGAGATGAACGTATTTCGGTGCGAAAAGTGAAAATCAATCCCAGAACAACAGCAAAGGACCTTGTGAAGATGCTGGAGGAAACAGGTACAAAAGTATCTATATCCACAGTAAAACAAGTCCTATATCGACATAACCTGAAAGGCCGTTCAGTAAGGAAGAAGCCACTGCTCCAAAACCGCCATAAAAAAAGCCAAACTACGGTTTGCAACTGCACATGGGGACAAAGATCGTACTTTTTGGAGAAATGTCCTCTGGTCTGATGATACAGAAATATAACTGTTTGTCCATAATTTCCATCGTTATGTTTGGAGGAAAAAGGGGGAGGCTTGCAAGCCGAAGAACACCATCCCAACCGTGAAGCACGGGGGTGGCAGCATCATGTTGTGGGGGTGCTTTGCTGCAGCAGGGACTGGTGCACTTCACACAATAGATGGCATCAGAAACATCTCAAGGCATCAGTCAGGAAGGTAAAGCTTGGTCACAAATGGATCTTCCAAATGGACAATGACCCCAAGCATACCTCCAAAGTTGTGGCAAAATGGCTTAAGGACCACAAAGTCAAGGTATTGGAGTGGCCATCACAAAGCCCTGACCTCAATCCTTTAGAAAATGTGTGGGCAGAAGTGAAAAAGCATGCGCGAGCAAGGAGGCCTACAAACCTGACTCAGTTACACCAGCTCTGTCAGGAGGAATGGGCCAAAATGCACCCAACTTATTGTTGAAAGCTTGTGGAAGGCTACCTGAAACGTTTGACCCATATTAAACAATTTAAAGGCAATGCTACCAAATACTAATTGAGTGTATGTAAACTTCTGACCCACTGGGAATTTGATGAAAGAAATAAAAGATGAAAGAAATAATTCTCTCTACTATTATTCTGACATTTCACATTCTTATTAAAATAAAGTGGTGATCCTAACTGACCTAAGACAGGGAATTTTTACTAGGATTAAATATCAGGAATTGTGAAGAAATTAGTTTAAATGTATTTGACTAAGGTGTATGTAAACTTCCGACTTCAACTGTAGATCCACATTCCTGTGGTCCAACAAAATTAAGGCAGTTATACAATTTTTAACACATTACAATACATTCACAAACTTCACAACACATTGTGTGCCCTCAGGCCCCTTTTCCACTACCACATATCCATGTATGTGTGTGTAGTGCGTATGTTATCATGTGTGTGTGTATACATGTGTCTATACCTATGTTTGTGTTGCTTCATGGTCCCCGCTTTTCCATAAAGTGTATTTTTATCTAGGGTTTTTTTAAATCTTATTTTACTGCTTCCATCAGTTACCTGATGTGGAATAGAGTTCCATGTAGTCATGGCTCTATGTAGTACTGAGCGCCTCCCATAGTCTGTTCTGGACTTAGGGACTGTGAAGAGACCTCTCGTGGCATGTCTTGTGGGGTATGCATAGGTGTCCGTGCTATTCGCCAGTAGTTCAAACAGACGGCTCAATACTTCTCACAAATACAAGTAGTGATGAAGTCAATCTCTCCTCCACTTTGAGCCAGGAGAGATGGACATGCATATTATTAATGTTAGCTCTCTGTGTACATCCAAGGACCAGCTGTGCTTTCCTATTCTGAGCCAATTGCAATTTTCATAAATCCCTTTTTGTGGCACCTGACCACACGATTGCACAGTAGTCCAGGTGCGACAAAACTAGGGCATGCAGGACCTGCCTTGTTGATAATGCTGTTAAGAAGGTAGAGCAGCGCATTAATATTGACAGACTTCTCCCCATCTTAGCTTGTGTTGTATCAATATGTTTTGACCATGACAGTTTACAATTCAGGGTTACTCCAAGCAGTGTAGTCACCTCAACCTGCTCAATTTCCACAATATTTATTACAAGATATAGTTGAGGTTTATGGTTTAGTGATTGATTTGTCCCAAATGCAATGCTTTTAGTTTTAGAAATATTTAGGACTAACTTATTCCTTGCCACCCACTCTGAAACTAACTGCAGCTTTTTGTTAAGTGTTGCAGTAATTTCAGTTGCTGTAGTAGCTGATGTGCATAGTGTTGAGTCATCCGCATACATTGACACATTGGCTTTACTCAAAGCCAGTGGCATGTTGTTAGTAAAGATTGAAAAAAGTAAGGGGCCTAGACAGCTGCCCTGGGGAATTCCTGATTCTACCTGGATTATGTTGGAGAGGCTTCAATTCAAGAACACCTTCTGTGTTCTGTTAGACAGGTAACTCTTTATCCACAATATAGCAGGGGGTGTAAAGCCCTAACAGCAGCAAACTATGATTGAAAATACAAAAAGCCGTACTGAAGTCTAATAAAACAGCCCCCACAATCTTTTCATTAACACCTTTTCCCAGCCAATCTTCAGTTATTTGTGTAAGTGCTGTGCTTTTTGAATGTCCTTCTCTATAAGTGTGCTGAAAGTCTGTTGTCAATTTGTTTACTGTAAAATAGCATTGTATCTGTGCAATGCTATTTAAATAGCATTATGTTAGTGCAGGGTGAACAGCAGAAAGAATGGAAAGCATAGAAATAGGTGACTTTTATCAATATATTTGGCTCTGTTTACTCTCAGATTAAAAATGATAAATAGCATCAAAAGCTAATTAGCATCATGCAAAACTACAAGTCCCTGCAAGCACATCATCTCTAGCTGACACCTTTGCTATCAGGTATTGTGTCAATTTAATGCTTGCACAAAACAGTTCACAGAATTGTCCATTTAAAGAAATGTTGCCAATTAATTCATTACAACATTTAGTTAACATTAGATTAAAAAAAACAGCACTTATTTTAAGTGTTTCTAAAATCCCATATGCGAAAAATGAATGGTGGAAAACCGATTGGAACCATTTCCCTGTTTGACCACTAGGTTTTATGGGTATTATACTGCGGTACTCTATTGGGTGCCATTTGAGATATAGATTCATTTTACTCCCGTGTAGCTCAGTTGGTAGCGCGTGGTGGTTGCAGCGCTAGGGTTGTGGGTTCGATTCCCACGTGGGTGACCAGTACGAAAAAAAGTATAAAAATGTATGCACACTCACTAAGTCGCTCTGGATAAGCTAAATGACTAAAATGTAAATGTACATTTTAACATCGTACTGAAAGAGCTTCAACTAGAAAAAGCGGAAGTAACAGTGGTTATACACATCCTATCAGCTATAGTAAATGAAGTGGTCATGTCAGTCAGTTCCAAAATACCGTAAAAACACGTAGATTGGACTTGTTGAAATCGACTCAAACACAAGCGCTTCATCACGCACGCTAATGAATATATACTCTTTATTTTTGTTTAGACTTTTCATTCACATTATTAATGAGAAAACGTGTCTTTGTTTCATAGCCTGGGTGTTATTCAGTGTTGTTATTCTGGTGGACTTAATTTATTTACTCTATTTGCAAATAACCGATGCACTGTCCATGATTAACTCTTCTGTTCATAGAAAAGGAGAACAGACAGCTTCCTTGTTATTGGTATTTTATTCCATTAAAACCTGAGAAGACTTCAAAGGCTGTGGACAGCAAAAACTACTGAATTAATTAACAATATAGAGTGAATGTGTATACAGCCGTCTACGTTTGCAAATGACTGTTGACTTGGAATAAACACTTATCAGAGCAGTGCAGACATCACTGCACACCTCAAAAAGAAGTTGTGTCTGTTGACACAATGAATTTCTCCTTCAAAGAAAAAACATCCCCCTTCATAGGTATTTTCGGTTTACAAAGGCAAGCGGCCAGGTTCGGAAATTAAATATGCTTTTGTTGTTGTTATTGTTGTTGTTGTGTGTCAGTCTGAGTTTACCACCATTTGTTGTTGGTATTGTGTAACAAGTACTAAATGAGGAGAGAAGAATGTATTATTTTTATAATGTGCCTCTCGATATCAATTATCTGTTCAATATGTATGACAGGGCTATCTCTTTAGAAAGTGTTTTTCTTAATGATCTGTCCTGTACTTCACCTCACAGTCCAAACCAGTTGACTTTCAGACACTCAACACACTGTCTATTCTACTCAAGCTCTTCAATAATACCTCAAACAACTCCTCTTAGAAAACGCGTTTGCTCTCAAACAATATTCTTTATAATGACGATGAATAAAAAGTGTTCTTATGAAAATGGAAGAAGAGGAGGCCGTTGGTTAGGGAGAGGAGCCACTTTAAATGGTAATTGTTCCACCTTGTTCCTGTATGAAAGCTGTCGCAGTCCAGCAGCAGTGGAATAAATGAAACCCATGCAGGCAAACAACCCCGAAGCATACATTCTCCCCAGCTCTGAGCAGCACATCCTCAATGCTATATTCAGCCACCGATTTATTTTAACTTTTGAAGAATACTTTTCACAAGACTTCACCTCTTCTTTAAAACAATACACTGGTGTTAGTGCATGATGTTGCTCTGATGTCTAATTCCCCATCATTCTCTTAACGTATGGGTTTGATGTCTGAATATATTTGAGTAACGGATCAATGAATAAAAAAAAATAAAAAAACACCCTTTTCACCCACGAGCAAATTAGTAAAGGAGTTTGCAGCTTGCCAAGGAGATGGATGCCCAATAGCCAGCCTTCTCTGAGTCTGAATACACCGTGTTGATTCACTTCAGAGATCAGAGAGGTAAATACATCACGTAGAAGACGTATGAGAAGGAGGAGGAGATTCTTAGAACACCGGAACAATACCAAGGAATGTTTTAGATGAAGGGTGTTCTATGAAATGATGTTGAACATTAAGTTTCCTCCCTTAATCTACCTAACTTCGGTACAGAGTCTTTTCAGTTGTCCGTTTTCTTTCTATCCTTGAATATAGTGTTCAGAGCACAAAGTGCTGGTCAACGGCATCCGTTCTCACAGAGGTAATTAAAATCATTGACATCCCCCTTTCAGCTCTCTGAGAACTGGAACACAGACAATTTCAGGCAATACTAAGCAATATGAGGTGCTCCCGAGTGGTGCAGCGGTCTAAGGCACTACATCTCAGGGTTAGAGTCGTCACTACAGACCCTGGTTACATTCCAGGCTGTATCACAATCAGCTGTGATTGGGAGTTCCATAGGGCGGCGCACAATTGGCCCAGCGGCGGCCGGGTTAGGGTTTGGCTGGGGTAGGCAGTGATTGTAAATAGGAATTTGTTTTGCCTAGTTAAATAACAGAAATTAGGTCATTTTTATTTCTAAAGGAATGTCACATCCATGCAGTGGCTGTAACTTGTCCAATATTCTGCCTTTGTTTTGGTACGACATTCCGGAACTCTCCGGCTTGACATTTCTGGGTTAGAAGGGCCTAGTACACCTGTCTCACATGATTTCGCATTAACACGTTTCTGCTGAAATGATCATGTTCGCTTTCAGCAAGTTATCTGTTGTATTATTATGGTGATGAGCAGGCCATCTCCGTCTCAGCTTTAAAACAGAGACGATTCAGGGGGAGGATCGTGGACAGACACTAGTGGAAATAGTGGAAGTTGAATGCTTTTTCTCTGGTTACACAGAATTATAGTCGAACAACCACATTGTGGATGATGTCATGATTTTAACGACCAATCTGACTTTCATTATGTCATGGGATTATGATAAAAGGGGTTCATAATGTTTTGACAGGGACAGATAGACACCTAGAGTACGCCAGTTGAATTCAAATCTTGACCATAAAAATAAACCATGCTGTTGCCTAGGCCCTAAAGAGTAAAAAACAAGCAACACAAAAAATGTTTCAGTCCAAGAAATTCATTCATCTGATTTTGAATTATTATACTTTTTTTTTTAAATGGTACCTATTCCTTGATTCTCATCTCACATTTAGGACTTTCAAACACCTTAGAGTACATTGCTGTTCGTTGATGGTTGGCGCGGGGGGGGGGGGGATGAGAAATGTCCTAAATCAACATTTACCAACAGGGAGCCATTGGCTGATAATTCACTGCTGCATCTCCTATGATTCTCAAATGGAAGACAGCAGCATGTGGAATAACAGCCAGCTGATTGGCAGCTCGTCGGCTCGGCTCTCTGGGGCTGCTTCGACTGCGTAGCATGGCCAATATGACTTTTATTGTTTTTCCATTACAGCCTACGTGGGCTGGGTCTGTGTTCCAAATGGAGCCCTATTCCTATGAGTCCCAAATGAAACCCTATTCCTTATGAGTACACTACCTATGTGACCAGGGCCCATAGTGGTATACTATGTGACCAGGGCCCATAGTGGTGTATTATGTGACCAGGGCCCATAGTGGTGTATTATGTGACCAGGGCCCATAGTGGTGTATTATGTGACCAAGGCCCATAGTGGTGTACTATGTGACCAGGGCCCATAGTGGTGTATTATGTGACCAGGGCCCATAGTGGTGTATTATGTGACCAGGGCCCATAGTGGTGTACTATGTGACCAAGGCCCATAGTGGTGTATTATGTGACCAGGGCCCATAGTGGTGTATTATGTGACCAGGGCCCATAGTGGTGTATTATGTGACCAAGGTCCATAGTGGTATACTATGTGACCAAGGGCCCATAGTGGTGTATTATGTGACCAGGGCCCATAGTGGTGTATTATGTGACCAGGGCCCATAGTGGTGTATTATGTGACCAAGGCCCATAGTGGTGTACTATGTGACCAGGGCCCATAGTGGTGTATTATGTGACCAGGGCCCATAGTGGTGTATTATGTGACCAGGGCCCATAGTGGTGTACTATGTGACCAAGGCCCATAGTGGTATACTATGTGACCAAGGCCCATAGTGGTGTATTATGTGACCAGGGCCCATAGTGGTGTATTATGTGACCAGGGCCAATAGTGGTGTATTATGTGACCAGGGCCCATAGTGGTGTATTATGTGACCAGGGCCCATAGTGGTGTATTATGTGACCAGGGCCCATAGTGGTGTATTATGTGACCAAGGCCCATAGTGGTGTACTATGTGACCAAGGCCCATAGTGGTGTACTATGTGACCAGGGCCCATAGTGGTGTATTATGTGACCAGGGCCCCCTGTGGTGTAGTATGTGACCAGGGCTCCCTGTGGTGTATTTTGTGACCAGGGCCCATAGTGGTGTATTATGTGACCAGGGCCCCCTGTGGTGTACTATGTGACCAGGGCCCCCTGTGGTGTATTATGTGACTAGGGCCCACAGTGGTGTACTATGTGACCAGGGCCCACAGTGGTGTATTATGTGACTAGGGCCCACAGCGGTGTATTATGTGACTAGGGCCCACAGTGGTGTACTATGTGACCAGGGCCCACAGTGGTGTATTATGTGACTAGGGCCCACAGCGGTGTATTATGTGACTAGGGCCCATAGTGGTGTATTATGTGACCAGGGCCCCCTGTGGTGTATTATGTGACTAGGGCCCACAGCGGTGTATTATGTGACTAGGGCCCACAGTGGTGTACTATGTGACCAGGGCCCACAGTGGTGTATTATGTGACTAGGGCCCACAGCGGTGTACTATGTGACTAGGGCCCACAGTGGTATATAATGTGACCAGGGCCCACAGCGGTGTATTATGTGACCAGGGCCCACAGTGGTGTATAATGTGACCAGGGCCCATAGTGGTGTATTATGTGACCAGGGCCCACAGCGGTGTATTATGTGACCAGTGCCCACAGCGGTGTATTATGTGACCAGGGCCCACAGCGGTGTATTATGTGACTAGGGCCCACAGCGGTGTATAATGTGACTAGGGACCACAGCGGTGTATTTTGTGACCAGGGCCCACAGCGGTGTATAATGTGACTAGGGCCCACAGAGGTGTATTATGTGACTAGGGCCCACAGCGGTGTACTATGTGACCAGGGCCCACAGAGGTGTATTATGTGACTAGGGCCCACAGAGGTGTATTATGTGACTAGGGCCCACAGAGGTGTATTATGTGACTAGGGCCCACAGCGGTGTACTATGTGACCAGGGCCCACAGAGGTGTATTATGTGACTAGGGCCCACAACGGTGTATTATGTGACTAGGGCCCACAGCGGTGTATTATGTGACTAGGGCCCACAGCGGTGTACTATTTAGGGAATAGTGTGCCATTTGGGACGTAGATAAATAATTGATGCGGTTTCATCTATTTTATTATGCCTGAACATTAGAGATGACTCCTGTATATCCTCCGAGTGATAGTAAAGCTATGTTTTTCACATCAGCCTATGGTGAACCCAAGATGCAAAGTGGATTTAATGTGGCCCCTCAGGGCCACCATATAATCCCCTCACACTTCAAAAGAACAAACATGCTTACAGTATGTGTGGCACACATGCCACCGTGTATGTCATAATTCCAGAACATTACAATTCACTTCCAACACTGGTCAGACTGACTAACAACATGCTGGTGATACATTTGTCATTCAGGCCTTCTAGATAGCTAGGGGAAAGCTGTGATTCGGTCTCTTTCAGTCTAGTCTTGATGAAGGGATTGAAGAGAATGGGTGAACTGAACTGATATAAACAGTAGATTCAATACAGAGTTGAGTTCAAATTGAGTTTCAGTTCATTCCTATGCAATGCAGCGTTGAGTTCAAATTGATTGTCAGTTCACTCCTAAATAACACCTGTAACTGGATGTGATGGACATGGCTCTATTAGGAGTATTCACGTGTTATGCCCAAGGTCATTGGAGGAGATGACTTTTCATTGAAAAATAAATTGTCCTACCTGATAAGGTTCAGCTAATTAGCAGTATTACAAATAATAACGATACTACTACTACTACTAATAATAATAATAATAACAATATGAGTAATGCTAACAATAATAATAACAATAATAA